>NW_018401789.1:21863-22075 GCF_002168275.2 Theobroma umbraticum | reverse complement strand
TTACTTGTTTTAAATGATTTTGTAATCTCATAATTGATTTTAAGTTGATTTTTTTTTGTATTTTTCCTTAAAACAGAATATAATTTAATGCCTTCCTTAGGGAACGTGTAGAAAAAGTCATTCATTTAGAAAAAAAGTCCATCTATAGTCTTCCATTTCTTCAAAAGCCTTATTACTTACTTTAAAAGGTTTATTATGTCAAAATTGATTTT
>NW_018401789.1:21618-21844 GCF_002168275.2 Theobroma umbraticum | reverse complement strand
TTTTTAGTTAAAACAGATTATAATTGAATGTCTATCTTGGAAAATATGTAGAAAAAGCCATTAATTAGAAAGAAAAGTCCATTTATGGTCTCTCATTCTTTTAAAAGCTTTATTACTCAGTATGAATGCTTTTATAATCTCATAATTGATTTTAAGTTAATTTTTTTTATATTTTTTGCTAAAGCACACTTTAATTGAATGTATGCCTCTAGAAACGTATAGAAAA
>NW_018401789.1:21350-21487 GCF_002168275.2 Theobroma umbraticum | reverse complement strand
TTTAAAATTTTTTATTAAAAAAGATTATAATTGAATGTCTACCTCGAGAAATGTACAGAAGAAGGCATTCATTAACAAGAAATGTCCATTTATAGTCACCCATTCCTTTAAAAGCTTTATTACTCACTTTAAATGGT
>NW_018401789.1:21211-21335 GCF_002168275.2 Theobroma umbraticum | reverse complement strand
TGATTTTAAGTTGAATTTTTTTACTTTTTTTGTTAAAACAGATTATAATTGAATATCTACCTCGAGAAATAAGAAGAAAAAGGCATTTATTGATAAGCAAAGTCTATTTACAATCACCCATACC
>NW_018401789.1:20910-21111 GCF_002168275.2 Theobroma umbraticum | reverse complement strand
ATTTTGAGATTATAAAACCATTTAAAGCGAGTAATAAGGCTTTTGAAGGTATGGTGACTGTAAATGGACTTTGCTTGTCAATAAATTCATTTTTCTTGTAGTTTCTGAAGCTAGACATTCAATTATAATCTAATTTAATAAAAAATGTAAAAAAGTTCAACTTGAAATCAATTTTGAGATTATAAAACCATTTAAAGTGAG
>NW_018401789.1:20737-20899 GCF_002168275.2 Theobroma umbraticum | reverse complement strand
TTTCTCGAGGTAGACATTCAATTATAATTTTTTTTAACCAAAAATTTTAAAAACACTATATTCAAAATCAAATTTGAGATTATAAAACCACTTAAGGCGAGTAATAAGGTTTTTGAAGGAATAGGAGGCTATAAATGGACTTTTCTTCCAAATGAATGGCTT
>NW_018401789.1:20390-20726 GCF_002168275.2 Theobroma umbraticum | reverse complement strand
TTCTCAAGGCAGGCATTCCATTAAAGTTTGTTTTAACAAAAAATGTAAAAAAAAATTCAACTTAAAATCAATTAAAAGCTTTTTCTATAAGGCTTTTGAATGAATGGGAGACCATAAACAGATTTTTTTTTCTAATTAAAAGCTTTTTCTACATGTTTTCCAAGACAGACATTCAATTCTAAACTATTTTAATTAAAAATAGAAAAAACATTATACTTAAAATCAATTTTGACATAATAAAACTATTTAAACTGAGTAATAAGACTTTTGAAGGAACAGAAGACTATAGATGGACTTTTCTTCCAAATGAATCGGTTTTTCTACAAGTTTCCTAAG
>NW_018401789.1:20211-20301 GCF_002168275.2 Theobroma umbraticum | reverse complement strand
AATTCAACTTAAAATCAATTATGAGATTACAAAACCATTTAAAACGAGTAATAAAGTTTTTAAAGGAATGGGTGACTATAAATGGGCTTT
>NW_018401789.1:20097-20201 GCF_002168275.2 Theobroma umbraticum | reverse complement strand
GAATATCTTTTTCTTCACGTTTCTTGAGATACACATTCAATTATAATATGTTTTAACTAAAATTGCACAAAGAATTCAAATTAAAATCAATTTTGAGATTATAA
>NW_018401789.1:19730-19925 GCF_002168275.2 Theobroma umbraticum | reverse complement strand
TTTTTTTTCCATGTTTCTTAGGGTAGACATTTAATTACAGTCTGTTTTAGCCAAAAATGTAAAAAAAGTCAAATTAAATTTAATTTGGAGATTATAAAAACATTTAAAGTGAGTAATTAGGCTTTTAAAGGAATAAGTGACTATAAATGGATATTTCTTATCAATGAATGCCTTCTTCCTCACATTTCTCGAGGT
>NW_018401789.1:19006-19492 GCF_002168275.2 Theobroma umbraticum | reverse complement strand
TTTAACTTAAAATCTATTATAAGATCATAAAAGCATTCATAGCGAGTAATAAGGCTTTTGAAGGAATAGAAGACCATAAATGGACTTTTATTCCTAATTAATGGCTTTTTCTACATGTTTTCTAAGACAAGCATTTAATTATAATCTGTTTTAACTAAAAATAAAAAAAAATTAAACTTAAAATCAATTCTGGCATAATAAAACCATTTAAATTGAGTAATAAGGCTTTTGAAGGTATGGATGACTATAAATAGACTTTTGTTGCCAATGAATGTAATATTTTAATATTTTTAGAGGCAGACATTCAATTATAGTCTGCTTTAACAAAAAATATAAAAAAATTTAATTTAAATTAATTATGAGATTATAAACCCATGTAAAGTGAGTAATAAGGCTTTTAAAGGAATGAGAGACTGTAGATGGACTTTTCTTCCAAATGAATGCCTTTTTCTACACGCTTCTCAAGGAAAGCATTAAATTATAGTC
>NW_018401789.1:18847-18942 GCF_002168275.2 Theobroma umbraticum | reverse complement strand
TTTAAAATGAGTAATAAGGTTTTTAAAGGAATGGGTGACTATAAATAGACTTTTTTCTTCACATTTTTTGAGGTTGACATTCAATTATAATCTTT
>NW_018401789.1:18705-18837 GCF_002168275.2 Theobroma umbraticum | reverse complement strand
AATGTGCAAAGAATTCAAATTTCAACCAATTTTGAGATTACAAAACTATTTAAAGTGAGTAAAAAGGCTTTTAAAGAAATGGGTGGGTATATATGGACTTTTCTTGCCAATGAATATCTTTTTCTTTATTTT
>NW_018401789.1:16536-18605 GCF_002168275.2 Theobroma umbraticum | reverse complement strand
ACAGATTATAATTGAATGTCTACCTCAAGAAACATAAAGAAAAAGGCATTTATTAGCAAGAAATGTCCATTTATGGTCACCCATTCCTTCAAAAGCCTTATTACTTGCTTTAAATGGTTTTATAATTTCATAATTGATTTTAAGTTGAATTTATTCACATTTTTGGCTAAAACAGGCTATAATTGAATGTTTACCTCGAGAAACTTGGAAAAAAAGGCATTTATTAGCAAAAAAATTCAATTTATAGTCACTCATTCCTTCAAAAGCCTTATTGCTCACTTTAAATGGTTTTATAATCCCAAAATTGATTTTAAGTTTAATTCTTTGTGCAGTTTTGGTTAAAATACATTATAATTGAATGTCGACCTCGAGAAACGTAAAAAAAACATATTCATTGACAAAAAAAGTCTATTTATAGTCAGCCATTCCCTTAAAAGCCTTATTACTCATTTTAAATGATTTTGTAATCTCATAATTGATTTTAAGTTGAATATTTTTGCATTTTTTATCAAAACAGGCTATAATTTAATGCCTTCCTTGATAAACATGTAGAAAAAGCCATTCATTTGAAAGAAAAGTCTATCTATAGTCTCCCATTCCTTAAAAAGCCTTATTACTCGCTTTAAATACTTTTATAATCTCATAATTAATTTAAGTTGAATTTTTTTATATTTTTATATTACTCCCTATGAATGCTTTTATAATCTTAAAATTGATTTTAAGTTGAATCTTTCTACAATTTTTTTTAAAACAGACTATAACTGAATGCTTGCCTCGAGAAACATATAGAAAAAGCCATTCGTTTGGAAGAAAAGTCCATTTATAGCCACCTATTCCTTCAAAAATCTTATTACTCGCTTTAAATAGTTTTATAATCTCAAAATTGATTTTAAGTATAGTTTTTTTAAAATTCTTTGTTAAAAAAGATTATAATTGAATGTCTACCTCGAGAAATGTAAAGAAGAAGGCATTCATTGACAAGAAATGTCCATTTATAGTCACCCATTCCTTTAAAAGCCTTATTACTCACTTTAAATGGTTTTATAATCTCAAAATTGATTTCAAGTTGAATTCTTTTACATTTTTAGTTAAAATAGATTATAATTGAATGTTTACCTCAAGAAGCGATAAGAAAAAGGCATTTATTGGCAAGAAAAGTCCATTTACAGTCACTCATACCTTTAAAAGCCTTATTACTCACTTTAAATGGTTTTATAATCTCAAAATTGATTTTAAGTTGAATTTTTTTATATTTTTAGTTCAAACAGATTATTGTTGAATGTATACCTCGAGAAACGTAAAGAAAAAGGCATTCATTGGCAAGAAATGTCCATTTATAGTCACCTATTCGTTCAAAAGCCTTATTACTCGCTTTAAATGGTTTTATAATTTCATAATTAATTTTAAGTTGAATTTTTTTACATTTTTAGCTTAAACAGACTATAATTAAAGTCAACCTCGAGAAACGTAGAAAAAAAGGCATTCATTAGCAAGAAAAGTCCATTTATAGTCACCCATTCGTTCACAACCCTTATTACTCACTTTAAATGGTTTTATAATCTCAAAATTGATTTTAAGTTGAATTCTTTGTACAGATTTGGTTAAAGCATATTATAATTGAATGTTTACTTTAAGAAACATTAAGAGAAAGGCATTCATTGGCAAGTAAAGTCCATTAATAGTCACCTATTTCTTTAAAAACCTTATTACTCGTTTTAAATGGTTTTATACTCTCATAATTGATTTTGAGTTGAATATTTTTACATTTTTTCTTAAAATAGACTATAATTTAATGCATTCCTTGGGAAACGTGTAGAAAAAGCCATTCATTTGGAAGAAAAGTTCATGTATGGTCTTCCATTCCTTCAAAAGCCTTATTACTCACTTTAAATGGTTTGTTATGTCAAAATTGATTTTAAGTTCAATTTTTTTAATCTTTAGTTAAAACAGATTATAATTGAATGCCTGTCTTGGGAAACAAGTAGAAAAAGCAATTAATTAGGAAGAAAAGTCCATTTATAGTCTCCCATCCCTTCGAAAGTCTTATTACTCACTTTAAATGCTTTTAT
>NW_018401789.1:16399-16509 GCF_002168275.2 Theobroma umbraticum | reverse complement strand
TTTTTTACATTTTTAGCTAAAACAGGCTATAATTGAATGTTTAACTTGAGAAACATGAAAAAAAAAGGTATTCATTAGTAAGAATATTCCATTTATAGTCACTCATACCT
>NW_018401789.1:16153-16381 GCF_002168275.2 Theobroma umbraticum | reverse complement strand
GCTTTAAATGGTTTTATAATCTCAAAATTGATTTTAAGTTGAATTCTTTATACAGTTTTAACTAAAACAGATTATTGTTGAATGTTTGCCTTAAGAAACATAAAGACAAAGGTATTCATTGGCAAGAAATGTCCATTTATAGTAACCCATTTCTTGAAAAGCCTTATCACTCGTTTTAAATGGTTTTATAATTTCATAATTAATTTTAAGTTAAATTTTTTTATATTT
>NW_018401789.1:15536-15722 GCF_002168275.2 Theobroma umbraticum | reverse complement strand
TTTATTGACAAGCAAAGTCTATTTACAGTCACCCATATCTTTAAAAGCCTTATTACTCGCTTTAAATTGTTTTATAATCTCAAAATATATTTTAAGTTGAATTTTTTTACATTTTTGGTTAAAATAGATTATTCTTGAATGTTTGCCTCAAGAAACATAAAGAAAAAGGCATTCATTGGCAAGAAA
>NW_018401789.1:15296-15526 GCF_002168275.2 Theobroma umbraticum | reverse complement strand
TAGTAACCCATTTCGTCAAAAGGCTTATTACTCTCTTTAAATGGTTTTATAATTCCATAATTTATTGTAAGTTAAATTTTTTTACATTTTTGGAAAAAACAGACTATAATTGAATGTCTACATCAAAAAATGTAGAAAAAAAGGCATTCATTAGTAAGAATATTCCATTTACAGTGACCCATTCTTTCAAAAGCCTTATTACTAACTTTAAATGGTTTTATAATCTCAAA
>NW_018401789.1:15138-15280 GCF_002168275.2 Theobroma umbraticum | reverse complement strand
ATTTTTTGTACAGTTTTTATTAAAACATATTATAATTGAATGTTTACCTCGATAAACATGAAGAAAAAGGTATTCATTGGCAAGAAATGCCCATTTATAGTCACCTATTCCTTCAAAAGCCTTATTACTCGCTTTAAATGGT
>NW_018401789.1:14901-15038 GCF_002168275.2 Theobroma umbraticum | reverse complement strand
CTTAAAATCAATTTTAAGATTATAAAACAATATAAAGCGAGTAATAAGGCTTTTAAAGGTATAGGTGACTGTAAATGAACTTTGCTTGTCAATAAATGCCTTTTTCTTCTCATTTCTCAAGGTAAAAATTCAATTAT
>NW_018401789.1:14695-14885 GCF_002168275.2 Theobroma umbraticum | reverse complement strand
AAATGTAAAAAAATTCAACTTAAAATCAATTATGATATTGCAAAATCATTTAAAACAGTTAATAAGGTTTTTAAAGGAATGGGTGAATATAAATAAACTTTTCTTGCAAATGAATGTCTTTTTCGTCATGTTTCTAGAGGTAAACATTCAATTATAATCTGTTTTAACCAAAACTGTACAAAGAATTCAA
>NW_018401789.1:14519-14670 GCF_002168275.2 Theobroma umbraticum | reverse complement strand
AACCATTTAAAGTGAGTAATAAGGCTTTCGAAGGAATGGGTGACTATAAATGAAATTTTTTTACTAATGAATACCTTTTCTTTTTACATTTCTCAAGGTAGACATTCAATTATAGCCTGTTTTAGTCAAAAATATAAAAAAATTCAACTTA
>NW_018401789.1:14369-14492 GCF_002168275.2 Theobroma umbraticum | reverse complement strand
TTAAAGCGAGTAATAAGGCTTTTGAAGGAATAAGTGACTATAAATGGATATTTTGTTGCCAATGAATACCTTTTTCTTCACGTTTATCGAGATAAACATTCAATTATAATCTGTTTTAATAAA
>NW_018401789.1:13924-14147 GCF_002168275.2 Theobroma umbraticum | reverse complement strand
TATGAAATTATAAAACCATTTAAAGAGAGTAATAAGGCTTTTGAAGGAATGGGTTGCTATAAATAGACATTTCTTGCCAATGAATTCCTCTTTCTTTACGTTTCTTGAAGCAAACATTCAAGAATAATCTATTTTAAACAAAAATGTAAAAAAATTCAACTTAAAATATATTTTGAGATTATAAAACTATTTAAAGCGAGTAATAAGGCTTTTAAAGGTATGG
>NW_018401789.1:13589-13793 GCF_002168275.2 Theobroma umbraticum | reverse complement strand
AAAAAAATTCAACTTAAAATTAATTTTGAGATTACAAAATCATTTAAAACAGGTAATAAGATTTTTAAAGGAATGGGTGACTATAAATAGACTTGTCTTACCAATGAATGCCTTTTTCTTCACATTTCATGAGGTAGACATTCAAATATAATCTATTTTTAACTGTACAAAGAATTCAACTTTAAATCAATTTTGAGATTATAA
>NW_018401789.1:13441-13579 GCF_002168275.2 Theobroma umbraticum | reverse complement strand
AGCGAGTAATAAAGCTTTTGAAGGTATGAGTGACTATAAATGGAATATTCTTGCTAATGAATACCTTTTTTACCACGTTTCTCAAGTTAAACATTCAATTATAGCCTGTTTTAGCCAAAAATGTAAAAAAATTCAACT
>NW_018401789.1:13279-13410 GCF_002168275.2 Theobroma umbraticum | reverse complement strand
AAAGCGAGTAATAAGGCTTTCGAAGGAATAGGAGACTATAAATGGACTTTTCTTCCTAATTAATAGCTTTTTCTACTTGTTTCCTAAGACATACATTCAATTATAATCTATTTTAACTAAAAATAAAAAAA
>NW_018401789.1:12872-13106 GCF_002168275.2 Theobroma umbraticum | reverse complement strand
GTTTTAAGAAAAAATGTAAAAAAATTCAACTCAAAATCAATTATGAGAGTACAAAACCATTTAAAACGAGTAATAACGTTTTTAAAGGAATAGGTGACTATTAATAGACTTTTCTTGCCAATGAATGCCTTTCTCTTCACGTTTCTCAAAGTAAACATTCAATTATAATCTGTTTTAACAAAATCTGTACAAAGAATTCAACTTAAAATCAATTTTGAGATTATAAAACCATTT
>NW_018401789.1:12525-12708 GCF_002168275.2 Theobroma umbraticum | reverse complement strand
AGCAAGTAATAAGGCTTTTGAAGGAATGGGTGACTATAAATGGACATTTTTTGCTAATGAATGCCTTTTTCTTTACGTTTCTTGAGGTAGACATTCAACAATAATCTGTTTTAACTAAAAAAGTAAAAAAATTCAACTTAAAATCAAGTTTGAGATTATAAAACCATTTAAAATGAGTAATAA
>NW_018401789.1:12123-12290 GCF_002168275.2 Theobroma umbraticum | reverse complement strand
GTCAATGAATGCCTTTTTCTTTACATTTCTCGAGGTAGACATTCAATTATAATCTTTTCTAACAAAAAATTTTAAAAAAACTATATTTAAAATCAATTTTGGGATTATAAAACTATTTAAAGCGAGTAATAAGATTTTTGAAGGAATAGGAGGCTATAAATGGACTT
>NW_018401789.1:11600-11841 GCF_002168275.2 Theobroma umbraticum | reverse complement strand
AAGACAAGCATTTAATTATAATCTGTTCTAACTGAAAATAGAAAGAAAATTGAACTTAAAATCAATTCTGGCATAATAAAACCATTTAAAGTGAGTAGTAAGATTTCTGAAGGAATGGATGACTATAAATAGACTTTTGTTGCCAATGAATGTAATATTTTAATATTTCTCAAGGTAAACATACAATTATAGTCCACTTTAACCAAAAATATAAAAAAATTCAACTTAAATTAATTATGAG
>NW_018401789.1:11483-11590 GCF_002168275.2 Theobroma umbraticum | reverse complement strand
TATTTAAAGCGAGTAATAAAGCTTTTGAAGGAATAGGAGACTATAGATAGACTTTTCTTTCAAATGAATGGCTTTTTCTACATGTTTCTCAAGGAAGGCATTAAATT
>NW_018401789.1:10306-11383 GCF_002168275.2 Theobroma umbraticum | reverse complement strand
GAGAAACGAGAAGAAAAAGGCATTTATTGACAAGCAAAGTTCATTTACAGTCACTTATACCTTCAGAAGCATTATTACTCGCTTTAAATGGTTTTATGATCTCAAAATTGATTTTAAACTGAATTTTTTTATATTTTTGGTTAAAACAAATTATTGTTGAATGTTTGCTCTAAGAAACATAAAGAAAAAGGCATTCATTGGTAAAAAAGTCTACTTATAGTAACCCATTCTTTCCAAAGCCTTACTACTCGCTTAAATGGTTTTATAATTTCATAATTGATTTTAAGTTAAATTTTTTACATTATTAGCTAAAACAGATAATAATTTAATATCTACCTTGAGAAACGTGGAAAAAAAGGCATACATTAGCAAGAAAATTTCATTTATAGTCACCCTTTCCTTCAAAAGCCTTATTACTCACTTTAAATGGTTCTATAATCTCAAAATTGATTTTAAGTTGAATTTTTTATATAGTTTGGGTTAAAACAGATTAAAATTGAATGCCTACATTGAGAAACTTGAAGAAAAAGGTATTCATTGACAAGAAATGTCCATTTATAGTCACTCATTCCTTCAAAAGCCTTATTACTCGCTTTAAATGGTTTTATAATTTCATAATTGATTTCAAGTTAAATTTTTTTACATTTTTAGATAAAACAAGTAATAATTGAATGTCTGCCTCAAGAAACGTGAAAAAAAAGGCGTTCATTAACAATAAAATTCTATTTATAGTCATCCATTCCTTCAAAAGCCTTATTACTCACTTTAAATGGTTTTATAATCTCAAAATTGATTTTAAGTTGAATTCTTTGTACAGTTTTGGTTAAAAGAGATTAAAATTGAATGTCTACCTTAAGAAACGTGAAGAAAAAGGTATTCATTGGCAAGAAAAATCTATTTATAGTCACCCATTCCTTTAAAAATCTTATTACCAGTTTTAAATGATTTTGTAATCTCATAATTAATTTTAAGTTGAATTATTTTGTATTTTTTATCAAAACAGACTATAATTTAATGTCTTCCTTGAGAAACGTGTAGAAAAAGCCATTCATTTGAAAAAAAAGTCCATCTATAGTC
>NW_018401789.1:10131-10275 GCF_002168275.2 Theobroma umbraticum | reverse complement strand
TAAGTTGAATTTTTTTATATTTTTTGTTAAAGCAAACTATAATTGAATCTCTACATCTAGAAATATTAAAATTTTACATTCATTGGCAACAAAAGTTTATTTATAGTCATCCATTCCTTCGAAAGCCTTATTACTCACTTTAAA
>NW_018401789.1:7011-10031 GCF_002168275.2 Theobroma umbraticum | reverse complement strand
TTTAAGTTGAATTCTTTGTACAGTTTTGATTAAAACATATTATAATTGAATGTCCACCTAGAGAAACGTGAAGAAAAAGGCATTCATTGGCAAGAAAAGTTTATTTATAGTCACCCATTCCTTTAAAAACCTTATTACCCATTTTAAATGATTTTGTAATCTCATAATTGATTTTAAGTTGAATTGTTTTATATTTTTTGTCAAAACATACTATAATTTAATGCCTTCCTTGAGAAACGTATAGAAAAAGCCATTCATTTGGAAAAAAAGTCCATCTATAGTCTCCTATTTCTTCAAAAGCCTTATTACTCGCTTTAAATGGTTTTATAATCTGATAATTAATTTAAGTTGAATTTTTTTATATTTTTTATTAAAGCAAACTATAATTGAATCTCTATCTCGAGAAATATTAAAATTTTGCATTCATTGGCAACAAAAGTTTATTGATAGTCATCCATTCCTTCAAAAGCCTTATTACTCACTTTCAATGGTTTTAGTACGTCAAAATTGATTTTAAGTTTAATGTTGTTTCTATTTTTTGTTAAAACAGATTATAATTGAATGCCTCTCTTGGGAAACATGTAGAAAAAGCCATTAATTAGGGAGAAAAGTTCATTTATGGTCTCTCATTCCTTCAAAAGCCTTATTACTCGCTATGAATGTTTTTATAATCTTATAATTGATTTTATGTTGAATTTTTTACATTTTTTGTTAAAACATACTATAATTGAATGCTTGTCTCGAGAAACATATAGAAAAAGTCATTCATTTAGAAGAAAAGTCCATTTATAGCCTCCCATTCCTTCAAAAACTTTATTATTCGCTTTAAATAGTCTTATAATCTCAAAATTGATTTTACATATAGTTTTTTAAAGTTTTTGGTTAAAAAAGATTATAATTAAATGTCTACCTCGAGAAATGTGAAGAAAAAGGCATTCATTGACAAGAAATGTCTATTTATAGTCACCCATTCCTTTAAAAGCCTTATCAATCACTTGAATAGATTTGATTAAAATAGAATATACTTGAATGTCTACCTCAAGAAATGTGAAGAGAAAGGCATTCATTGGCAAGAAAAGTCCATTAATAGTCACCCATTCCTTTAAAAACCTTATTACTCGTTTTAAATGGTTTTGTAATCTCATAATTGATTTTGAGTTGAATTTTTTTATATTTTTTCTCAAAAGAGACTATAAATTAATGCCTTCCTTGGAAAACGTGTAGAAAAAGCCATTCATTTGGAGGAAAAGTCCACCTATAGTCTTCCATTCCTTCAAGAGCCTTATTACTCACTTTAAATGGTTTTGTTATGTCAAAATTGATTTTAAGTTCAATTTTTTTTCTATTTTTAGTTAAAACAGATTATAATTGAATGCTTGTCTTGGGAAACATGTAGAGAAAGCCATTAATTAGGAAGAAAAGTCCATTTATGGTCTCCCATTCCTTCGAAAGCCTTATTACTCGCTTTAAATGGTTTTATAATTTCATAATTGATTTTAAGTTGAATTTTTTACATTTTTGGCTAAAACAGGCTATAATTGAATGTTTAACTCGAGAAACATGAAAAAAAAGGTATTCTTTACCAAGAATATTCTATTTATAGTCACCCATTCCTTCAAAAGCCTTATTACTCACTTTAAATAGTTTTATAATCTCAAAATTGATTTTAAGTTGAATTCTTTGAACAGTTTTAGTTAAAATAGATTATTGTTGAATGTCTGCCTCAAGAAACATAAAGAAAAAGGTATTCATTGGCAAGAAATGTCTATTTATAGTAACTCATTCCTTCAAAAGCCTTATTACTCGCTTTAAATGATTTTATAATTTCATAATTGATTTTAAGTTGAATTGTTTTACATTTTTAGCTAAAACAGACTATAATTGAATGTCTACCTTGAAAAACATGGAAAAAAAGGCATTCATTAGCAAAAAAATTCTATTTATAGTCACCTATTCCTTCAAAAGCCTTATTACTCACTATAAATGATTTTATAATCTCAAAATTCATTTTAAGTTGAATTCTTTGTACAGTTTTGGTTAAACCAGATTATTGTTGAATGTTTTCCTCAAGAAAAGTAAAGAAAAAGGCATTCATTGGTAAGAAATGTCTATTTATAGTAACCCATTCCTTCAAAAGCCTTATTACTCGCTTTAAATGATTTTGTAATTTCATAATTGATTTTAAGTTGAATGTTTTTATATTTTTGCCTAAAACAGACTATAATTGACTGTCTACCTCGAGAGACGTATAGAAAAAGCCATTTATTAAGAAGAAAAGTCTATTTATAGCCTCTCATTCCTTTGAAACCCTTATTACTCGCTTTAAATGGTTTTATAATCTAAAAATTAATTTTAAATATAATTTTTTTAAAATTTTAGGTTAAAAAAGATTAATTGAATGACTACCTCAAGAAATGTAAGAAGAAAGGTAGTCATTGGCAAGAAATGTCATTTATAATCACCCACACATCTTTAAAAGCCTTATTACTTCACTTTAAATAGTTTTATAATCTCAAAATTGATTTTAGGTTGAATTTTTAGATTTTTGGTTAAAATAGATTATAATTGAATGTCTACCTCAAGAAACGAGAAGAAAAAGGCATTTATTGACAAGCAAAGTTCATTTAAAGTCACCCATACCTTCATAAGCCTTATTACTCATTTTAAATGATTTTATAATCTCAAAATTGCTTTTAAGTTGAATTTTTTTACATTTTGGGTTAAAACAGATTATTATTGAATGTTTGCCTTAAGAAACGTAAAGAAAAAGGCATTCATTGGAAAGAAATGCCAATCCATAGTAACCCATTCCTTCAAAAGCCTTATTACTCTCTTTAAATGATTTTATAATTTTATAATTTATTTTAAGTTAAATTTTTTTACATTTTTGGCAAAAAAAAGGCATTCATTACCAAGAAAATTCCATTTATAGTGACCCATTCCTTCAAAAGCCTTATTAGTCACTTTAAATGATTTTATACTCTCAAAATTGATTTTAAGTTGAATTTTTTGTACAGTTT
>NW_018401789.1:6893-6994 GCF_002168275.2 Theobroma umbraticum | reverse complement strand
AATTGAATGTCTACCTTGAGAAACGTGAAGAAAAAGGCATTCATTGGTAAGAAATTTCTATTTATAGTCACCTATTCCTTCAAAAGCCTTATTACTCTCTT
>NW_018401789.1:6711-6883 GCF_002168275.2 Theobroma umbraticum | reverse complement strand
TCTAATTTCATAATTGATTTTAAGTTGAATTTTTTTATATTTTTGGCTAAAATAGGCTATAATTGAACGTATACTTTGTGAAACGTAAAAAAAAAGGCATTCATTAGTAAAAATATTTCATTTATAGTCACCTATTCCTTCAAAAGCCTTATTACTCACTTTAATTAGTTTT
>NW_018401789.1:6046-6244 GCF_002168275.2 Theobroma umbraticum | reverse complement strand
TCAAAAGCCTTATTACTCGCTTTAAATGGCTTTATAATCTTAAAATTGATTTTAAGTTGAATTTTTTTACATTTTGGATTAAAACATATTATAATTAAATTTGTACCTCGAGAAACGAGAAGAAAAAGGCATTTATTAACAAGCAAAGTCCATTTATAGTCACCCATACCTTTAAAAGCCTTATTACTTGCTTTAAAT
>NW_018401789.1:5786-5946 GCF_002168275.2 Theobroma umbraticum | reverse complement strand
AAGTTGAATTTTTTTACATTTTTGGTTAAAACAGATTATTGTTGAACATCTGCCCTAAAAAACGTAAAGAAAAAGGCATTCATTGGCAAGAAGTATCCATTTATAATAACCCATTCCTTCAAAAGCCTTATAACTCGCTTTAAATGGTTTTATAATTTCA
>NW_018401789.1:5231-5368 GCF_002168275.2 Theobroma umbraticum | reverse complement strand
ACCCGTTTTAAATGATTTTGTAATCTCATAATTGATTTTAAATTGAATTTTTTTGTATTTTGGGTTAAAACATATTATAATTGAATGTCTACCTTGAGAAATGAGAAAAAAGGTATTTATTGACAAGCAAACTCCAT
>NW_018401789.1:5010-5221 GCF_002168275.2 Theobroma umbraticum | reverse complement strand
TCATACCTTCAAAAGCCTTATTCCTGGCTTTAAATAGTTTTATAATCTCAAAATTAATTTTAAGTTGAAGTTTTTATATTTTTGGTTAAAACATATTATTGTTGAATGTTTGCCTTAAGAAACGTAAAGAAAAAGGCATACATTGGCAAAAAATGTTTATTTATAGTAACCCATTCCTTCAAAAGCCTTATTACTCGCTTTAAATAGTTTT
>NW_018401789.1:4664-4989 GCF_002168275.2 Theobroma umbraticum | reverse complement strand
AGTTGAATTTTTTTATATTTTTACCTAAAACAGACTATAATTGAATGCTTGTCTCGAGAGACATATAGAAAAAGCCATTCATTTGGAAGAAAAGTCCATATATAGCCTCCCATTCCATTAAAAACCTTTTTACTCGCTTTAAATAGTTTTATAATCTCAAAATTGATTTTAAATATAGTATTTTTAAAATTTTCGATTAAAAAAAATTATAATTGAATGTCTACCTAGAGAAATGTAAAGAAGAGGGCAGTCATTGGCAAGAAATGTTCAGTTATAGCCACCCATTCCTTTAAAAGCCTTATTACTCGCTTTAAATAGTTTTATA
>NW_018401789.1:4112-4648 GCF_002168275.2 Theobroma umbraticum | reverse complement strand
TAAGTTGAATTTTTTATATTTTTGGTTAAAACAGATTATAATTGAATGTCTACCACGAGAAACGAGAAGAAAAAGGCATTTATTGACAAGAAAAGTTCATTTATAGTCACCCATACCTTCAGAAGCTTTATTACTCGCTTTAAATAGTTTTATGATCTCAAAATTGATTTTAAGGTGAATTTTTTTATATTTTTGGTTAAAACAGATTATTGTTGAATGTTTGGGTTAAGAAACATAAAGAAAAAGGCATTCATTGGTAAAAAATGTCTACTTATAGTAACCCATTCCTTCCAAAGCCTTACTACTCATTTTAAATGGTTTTATAATTTTATAATTAATTTTAGGTTAAATTTTTTTACATTTTAGGCTAAAACAGACTATAATTGAATGTCTACCTCGAGAAATATGGAAAAAAAGGCATTCATTACGAAGAAAATTCCATTTATAGTCACCCATTCCTTCAAAAGCTTGATTACTCACTTTAAATTATTTTATAATCTCAAAATTGATTTTAAGTTGAATTCTTTGTACAGTTT
>NW_018401789.1:4008-4102 GCF_002168275.2 Theobroma umbraticum | reverse complement strand
AGATTATAATTAAATGTCTACCTCGATAAATGTGAAGAAAAAGGTATTCATTGACAAGAAATGTCCATTTATAGTCACCCATTCATTCAAAAGT
>NW_018401789.1:3873-3998 GCF_002168275.2 Theobroma umbraticum | reverse complement strand
GCTTTAAATGGTTTTATAATTTCATAATTTATTTTAAGCTAAATTGTTTTACATTTTTGGCTCAAACAGGCTATAATTGAATGTCTACCTCGAGAAATATGAAGAAAAAGGCATTCATTAGCAAG
>NW_018401789.1:3318-3534 GCF_002168275.2 Theobroma umbraticum | reverse complement strand
CAAAGTCCATTTACAGTCACCCATACGTTCAGAAGCCTTATTACTCGCTTTAAATGATTTTATAATCTCAAAATTGATTTTAACGTGTATTTTTTTATATTTTTTGTTAAAACAGATTATTATTGAATGTTTGCCTCAAGAAACATAAAGAAAAGGGCATTCATTGGTAAAAAAATCTATTTATAGTAACCCATTCCTTCAAAAGCCTTATTACTC
>NW_018401789.1:3178-3308 GCF_002168275.2 Theobroma umbraticum | reverse complement strand
GTTTTATAATTTCATAATTAATTTTAAGTTAAATTTTTTTATATTTTAGGCTAAAACAGACTATAATTGAATATCTACCTCAAGAAATGTAAAAAAAAAAAGATTCATTACCAAGAAAATTTCATTTATA
>NW_018401789.1:2948-3095 GCF_002168275.2 Theobroma umbraticum | reverse complement strand
CAGTTTTGGTTAAAACATATTATAATTAAATATCTACCTCGAGAAATGTGAAGAAAAAGGCTTTCATTGACAAAAAAATGTCCATATATAGTCACCCATTTTTTCAAAAGCCTTATCACTCGCTTTAAATGGTTTTATAATTTCATA
>NW_018401789.1:2821-2938 GCF_002168275.2 Theobroma umbraticum | reverse complement strand
AGTTGAATTTTTTTACATTTTTGGCTAAAATAGGCTATAATTGAATGTCTACCTCAAGAAACATGGAAAAAAAAGGTATTCCTTAGCAAGAAAATTCCATTTATAGTCACTCATTCC
>NW_018401789.1:2694-2811 GCF_002168275.2 Theobroma umbraticum | reverse complement strand
TTATTACTCACATTAAATGGTTTTATAATCTCAAATTTTATTTTAAGTTGAATTCTTTGTACAATTTTGGTTAAAACAAATTATAATTGAATGTCTACCTCAAGAAACATAAAGAAA
>NW_018401789.1:2487-2684 GCF_002168275.2 Theobroma umbraticum | reverse complement strand
TTGGCAAGAAAAGTCTATTTATAGTCACCCATTCCTTTAAAAACCTTATTACCAGTTTTAAATGATTTTGTAATCTCATAATTGATTTTAAGTTGAGTTCTCTTGTATTTTTTGTCAAAACAGACTATAATTTAATGCCTTCGTTGAGAAACGTGTAGAAAAAGCCATTCATTTGAAAAAAAAGTCCATCTATAGTC
>NW_018401789.1:2120-2284 GCF_002168275.2 Theobroma umbraticum | reverse complement strand
TTATAATCTCATAATTAATTTAAGTTAAATTTTTTTATATTTTTTGTTAAAGCAAACTATAATTGAATCTCTACATCGAGAAATATTAAAATTTTACATTCATTGGCAATAAAAGTTTATTTATAGTCATCCATTCCTTCGAAAGCCTTATTACTCACTTTAAA
>NW_018401789.1:1654-1768 GCF_002168275.2 Theobroma umbraticum | reverse complement strand
GAAACATATAGAAAGAGCCATTCATTTGGAAGAAAAGTCCATTTATAGCCTCTCATTCCTTCAAAAAGCTTATTACTTGTTTTAAATTATTTTATAATCTCAAAATTGATTTTA
>NW_018401789.1:1139-1318 GCF_002168275.2 Theobroma umbraticum | reverse complement strand
AATGATTTTATAATCTCAAAATTAATTTTAAGTTAAAATTTTTTTACATTTTTGGTTAAAACAGATTATTGTTGAATGTTTACCTCGAAAAACATAAAGAAAAAGGCATTCATTGGTAGGAAATTTTCTTTTATAGTCACCCATTCCTTTAAAAACCTTATTACTCGCTTTAAATGGTT
>NW_018401789.1:771-862 GCF_002168275.2 Theobroma umbraticum | reverse complement strand
AGATTATAATTGAATGTCTACCTCGAGAAACATGAAGAAAAAGGTATTCATTGGAAAAAAAAGTCCATTTATAGTCACCCATTCCTTTAAT
>NW_018401789.1:583-761 GCF_002168275.2 Theobroma umbraticum | reverse complement strand
CTCGTCTTAAATGGTTTTGTAATCTCATAATTAATTTTAAGTTGAATTTTTTGGCATTTTTCCTCAAAACAGACTATAATTTAATGCTTTCCTTGGGAAATGTGTAGAGAAAGCTATTCATTTCGAAGAAAAGTCCATCTATAGTCTTCCATTCCTTCAAAAGCCTTATTACTCACTT
>NW_018401789.1:98-249 GCF_002168275.2 Theobroma umbraticum | reverse complement strand
ACAGACTAGAATTGAATGCCTACCTTGAGAAACATGAAGAAAAAAGCATTCATTAGCAAGCAAAGTCTATTTATAGTTACTCATATCTTCAAAAGCCTCATTACTCACTCGAAATGGTTTTATAATGCCATAATTGATTTTAAGTTAAATT
>NW_018401789.1:0-88 GCF_002168275.2 Theobroma umbraticum | reverse complement strand
TTTAGTTAAAACAGATTATAATAGAATATCTACCTCAAGAAACGTGAAGAAAAAGGAATTCATTGGCAAGAAAAGTCCATTTATAGTC
>NW_018401788.1:1379-2066 GCF_002168275.2 Theobroma umbraticum | reverse complement strand
TTTTAATGAAAAATATAAAACAATTCAACTGAAAATCAATTATGAGATTATAGATTCATTTAAAGCGAGTAATAAGGCTTTTGAAGGAATGGATGACTATAAATGGACATTTCTTCTCAATAAATGGTTTTTTCTGACGTTTTTCAAGGCAAACATTCAATTATAGTCTGTTTTAACTAAAAATATTAAAAAATTCAGCTTAAAATCCATTATGAGATTATAAAACAATTTAAAGCAAGTAATAAGGCTTTTGAAGGAATAAGAGGCTATAAATTGACTTTTCTTGCAAATAAATGCCTTTTTCTTCATTTTTCTCAAGGTAGATGTTCAATTATAGTCTGTTGAAACAAAAAATGTGAAAAAATTCAACCTAAAATTAATAATGAGATTATAAAACAATTTAAAGCGAGTAATAAGGCTTTTGAAGGAAAAAGAGACTATAAATGGACTTTTCTTGCCAATGAATGCTTGTTTGTTCATGTTTCTTGAGGTGAACATTCATTTATAGTCTGTTTTAACCAAAAAAGTTAAAAAATTCAACTCAAAATCAATTCTAAGATTATAAAACAATTTCAAGCGAGTAATAAGGCCTTTGAAGGAATATGAGACTATAAATGGACTTTTGTTACCAATGAATGCTTTTTTCATCATGTTTCTCGAGGTAAACATTCAATTATCGTCTGTTTT
>NW_018401788.1:625-1369 GCF_002168275.2 Theobroma umbraticum | reverse complement strand
TTGTTTTTTCATATTTCTCAAACTAGACACTCAATTATAGTGTGTTTTAACCAAAAATGTAAAAAAATTCAACTTAAAATCAATTATGGAATTACAAAACCATTTAAAGTGAGTAATAAGGCTTTTTAAGGAATGGGTGACTATAAATGGACTTTTCTTGCCAATGAAAGCTTGTTTCTTCATGTTTCTCTGGCTAGACATTCAATTATAGTGTGTTTTAGCCAAAAATATAAAAATATTCAACTGAAAATCAATTATGAGATTATAAAACCATTTAAAGCGAGTAATAAGGCTTTTAAAAGGATGGGTGACTCTAAGTGGACTTTTTTTTCTAATGAATGCCTTATTTTTCATGTTTCCCAAGATAGATGTTTAATTATAGTCTGTTTTAATCAAAAATACTAAAAAATTCAACTTGAAATCAATTATGAGATTATAAAACCATTTAAAGCGAGTAATATGGCTTTTGAAGGAATGGGTGACTATAAATGGACTTTTCCTACGAATGAATGTCTTTCTCATCACGTTTCTAGAGTTAAACATTCAATTATAATCTATTTTAACCAATAATGTAAAAACAATTAAACTTGAAATCAATTATGAGATTATAAAACCATTTAAAGCAAGTAATATGGCTTTTGTAGGAATGAGTGACTATAAATGGACTTTTCCTACCAATGAATATCTTTTTCTTCACGTTTCTAGAGCTAAGCATTCAATTATAATCTATTTTAACCAATAATG
>NW_018401788.1:279-395 GCF_002168275.2 Theobroma umbraticum | reverse complement strand
TGTTTCTTGAGGTAAACATTTAATTATAGTCTGTTTTAACTAAAAATCTAAAAATTTCAACTTAAAACCAATTATAAGATTATAAAACTATTTAAAGCCAGTAATAAGGCTTTTGA
>NW_018401788.1:0-124 GCF_002168275.2 Theobroma umbraticum | reverse complement strand
TTTGAAGGAATGGGTGATTATAAATGAACTTGTCTTCTCAATGAATTGCTTTTTCTACATGTTTCTCAAAGCAGGCATTCAATTATAGTTTGTTTTAATGAAAAATGTAAAAACATTCAACTTA
>NW_018401787.1:1044-1164 GCF_002168275.2 Theobroma umbraticum | reverse complement strand
TTGACATTGAAAGTTTAAGAAGTTCAAACTATCTCATTCGAAGTTCTGTAGAGAAAGTTATGGTCGAAATATCGAGACATGTACAATGGAAGTCTACGTCTTAAAATTTCTCTCCTTTTT
>NW_018401787.1:900-1032 GCF_002168275.2 Theobroma umbraticum | reverse complement strand
CTTCTTAATAAACACCTACAAAGGCACGAATAGATCAATAACAACTTATCTTAGACACATAAACATCAATTTAAACATAAGATTAACTAAATTAGTTTGACTCACCTAATTAACTAACTTTAAATAATTAAA
>NW_018401787.1:430-603 GCF_002168275.2 Theobroma umbraticum | reverse complement strand
TCCTCAAAAGTATGTCTATCAACCTCAAGCATCAGGAAAAATATACGCATCATTCAAATTAAAATTTCAATTAAAATGCATGCACATTGTCAAAGAGATTTTCGTGTGTTTGTGAAATTTTTTTACAAAGAATATCATGACATTTGGATTAGTTTAAGCCAATGCAAAATTTC
>NW_018401787.1:0-136 GCF_002168275.2 Theobroma umbraticum | reverse complement strand
ATAATAATGTAGCTCAAATTGCCTAAGCACATAATTATTCTAAGACCTAGATATTGATCTTTATTTTTCCTTCTCCACATACACTTTTTCTTCCCTATTTGAACTTTTCTTTTATTCAACCCTTTATTCTACTTCT
>NW_018401786.1:3273-3387 GCF_002168275.2 Theobroma umbraticum | reverse complement strand
TGAAGAAAAAGGCAATCATTGGCAAGAAAAGTCCCTTTAGAGTTATCCGTTCCTTAAAAAGCTTATTACTCACTTTAAATGGTTTTATAATCTCATAAATGATTTTAGGTTGAA
>NW_018401786.1:3120-3255 GCF_002168275.2 Theobroma umbraticum | reverse complement strand
AGAACAGATAATAATTGAATGTTTGCCTTGGGAAACGTGAAAAAAAAGGTATTCATTGGCAAGAAAAGTCCTTTTTAAGTTACCCTTTCCTTTAAAAGCCTTATTACTCACTTTAAAAGGTTTTATAATCTCATA
>NW_018401786.1:2978-3110 GCF_002168275.2 Theobroma umbraticum | reverse complement strand
GGTTGAACTTTTTGACATTTTTGGTTAGAACAGATTATCATTGAATATCTACCTATGGAAACTTTAAGAAAAAGGTATTCATTGGCAAGAAAAATCTATTTATAGTCACCCATTCTTTCAAAAGCCTTACTA
>NW_018401786.1:2008-2123 GCF_002168275.2 Theobroma umbraticum | reverse complement strand
AAAGCCTTATTACTCACTTTAAATGGTTTTATAATCTCATAAATGATTTTAGGTAGAATTGTTTTACATTTTGGTTAGAACAGATAATAATTGAATGTTTGCTTTGAGAAACGTG
>NW_018401786.1:1642-1757 GCF_002168275.2 Theobroma umbraticum | reverse complement strand
AGATTATGATCGAATATCTACCTTAGAAAACATAAAGAAAAAGGTATTCATTGGTAAGAAAAGTCCATTTCTAGAAACCCATTCCTTTAAAAGCCTTATTACTCACTTTCAATGG
>NW_018401786.1:1486-1632 GCF_002168275.2 Theobroma umbraticum | reverse complement strand
TAAAAAGTTATTTTAAGTTCAAATTGTTTTACGTTTTTTATTAAAATAGATTAGAATTGAATGTTTAGCTCGAGAAATATGAAAAAAAGTGCAATTATTGGCAAGAAAAGTCTATTTATAGTCACCCATTCCTTTAAAAGCCTTAT
>NW_018401786.1:1219-1389 GCF_002168275.2 Theobroma umbraticum | reverse complement strand
AATAATTGAATGTTTTCCTTGGGAAACGTGAAGAAAACGGTATTCATTGGCAAGCAAAGTCCCTTTAGAGTTACCCATTCCTTTAAAAGCCTTATTACTCACTTTAAATTGTTTTGTAATCTCATAAATGATTTTAGGTTGAATTTTTTTACATTTTGGTTAGAACAGAT
>NW_018401786.1:969-1119 GCF_002168275.2 Theobroma umbraticum | reverse complement strand
TGGTTTTATAATCTCAAAATTGATTTAAATTTGAATTCTTTGTATATTTTTAGTAAAAATAGACTACGATTGAATATCTACCTTAAGAAACATGAAAAAAAAGCATTCATTGGCAAGAAGAGTCCATTTATAGTCACCCATACCTTCAAA
>NW_018401786.1:656-888 GCF_002168275.2 Theobroma umbraticum | reverse complement strand
ACCTCATGAAACATAAAAAGTAGGTATTCATTGACAAGAAAAGTCCATTTATAGTAATCTATTCCCTCGAGAGCCTTATTACTCAATTTAAGTGTTTTATAATCTCAAAATTAATTTAAATTTGAATTCTGTGTATATTTGTGATTAAAATAGACTAGAATTGATTGTCTACCTTGAGAAACATGAAGAAAAAAGTATTCATAGGCCAAAAAAGTCTTCTTATAGTCACCCA
>NW_018401786.1:458-646 GCF_002168275.2 Theobroma umbraticum | reverse complement strand
AGCTTTATTAATCACTTTAAATGGTTTTATAATCTCAAAATTGATATTAAGTTCAAATTTTTTTACTTCTCTAGTTAACCATATGATAATTGATCGTCTTGCTTGAGAAATATAAAGAAAAAAGTATTCATTGCTAAGAGAAGTCCATTTATAGTCACCCTTTCCTTTAAAAGCCTTATTACTCACTT
>NW_018401786.1:262-404 GCF_002168275.2 Theobroma umbraticum | reverse complement strand
GAATGTCTTCCTTGAGAAAAATATAGAAAAAAATATTCATTGGCACGAAAAGTCCATTTATAGTCACCCATACCTTCAAAAGCCTCACTACTCACTTTAAATGGTTTTGCAATCTCATAATTGATTTTAAGTTAAATTTTTT
>NW_018401786.1:117-252 GCF_002168275.2 Theobroma umbraticum | reverse complement strand
GTTAAAACAGACTATAATTGAATGTCTACCTTGAGAAACATAAAGAAAAATGAATTCGTTAGTAAGAAAAGTCCATTTACAGTCACCCATTCCTTCAATAGCCTTATTACTCACTTTAAATAATTTTATAATCTC
>NW_018401786.1:0-107 GCF_002168275.2 Theobroma umbraticum | reverse complement strand
TAAATTTGAATTCTTTGTATATTTTTGGTTAAAATAAACTAGCATTGAATGTCTACCTTGAGAAACATGAAGAAAAAACTATTTATTGGTAAGAAAAGTCTATTTAT
>NW_018401784.1:962-1093 GCF_002168275.2 Theobroma umbraticum | reverse complement strand
TTATGAAGCTAATGAGTCATGAATGCAAGGGTTTACGAGTGATTTGTCATTTACGGGCTTGATGAAGCTGGTTGAAGATGTTGGGGTAAACTCAGAAATTTACGAGATTGAGTTACATGCAATGATTAGTA
>NW_018401784.1:378-815 GCF_002168275.2 Theobroma umbraticum | reverse complement strand
GACTGTGTATGCCACAATTAAGGAACCCCAAACAGATGTTATATCACATGAAAAAGCTGCATAACATGGTAATCAGCTCAATCAAAATGAGATTTACAATGCATCACATATACCATAGCTTTCAGTTCGTAACCCACAATAATGGTAATTGACGTATGCACAAGAGTTTGTGCAGCCCAGTAAGCACATGATATTCACAGAATCGTTGGCTGCACAATTTCAATTAGCAAGTTCCTTGAACCAATTACTTGTTTCTGTCCAACAAATGCAATGATCGGGTGAAACTGTATAGGGTGTAATGTCATTTTCAAATGAGAATATGACACTTGAGGACAACACTACTACGTTGGAGGGTGACACTACAACTTTGAATAGTGACATTGTGACGCTCAAGGATAATGTTGCATCTAATGAGGGAAATAAGGATTTGTTCCCTG
>NW_018401784.1:0-368 GCF_002168275.2 Theobroma umbraticum | reverse complement strand
TAGATTTGATGACAATTCAACTAATGGGCTAGATGAATGGCAAGATGACAATTTAGATGATGATTGGCTTTATGACAGTGACATTCCAATTTGCAATAATATTGAAGGCGAAATAGAGCCTGCTGAAGGTCTTGATGTAGGAGATGTTTAGTGTAATGACCCCATGTACAATAATCCCATCGCTGCTAAGAATGGGATTCGTTCCCTTAAGACATTGCTTGATGACAATTATTAGGAAAAGGGAAATGTAGAGATATCACGTATGTGGCTAATTCCAAGTGCAAAAAGGTTCTTTTTCCAAACAATTACCATTGAGGAGTCGACATGTGTCGATGATCATTTATACAAAGGAAGAATGTTTTCCTCAA
>NW_018401783.1:1504-1721 GCF_002168275.2 Theobroma umbraticum | reverse complement strand
CTTCAAAAGCCTTATTACTCACTTTAAATGGTTTTATCATCTCATAATTGATTTCAAGTTGAATTCTTTTACATTTTAGTTAAAACATGTTATAATTGAATGTCTACCTCAAGGAATGTGAAGAAAAATCCATTCATTGACTAGAAAATTTCACTTATAGTCACCATGCCTTTGAAAGCCTTATTACTAGCTTTAAATGGTTTTATAATCTCATAAT
>NW_018401783.1:991-1345 GCF_002168275.2 Theobroma umbraticum | reverse complement strand
CCTTATTACTCACTTTAAATGGTTTTATAATCTCATAAGTGATTTTAAGTTGAAAGTTTTTACATTTTTGGCTAAAAAGGGCTATGATTGAATGTCTGCCTTAGGGAACGTGAAGAAAAAGCCATCTATTGACACGAAAAGTCCATTTATAGTCACTCAAGCCTTCGAAAGCCTTATTACTCACTCTAAATAGTTTTATAACCTCATAATTAATTTTAAGTTGAATTTTTTTACATTTTAGGGTAAAACAGATTATAATTGAATGTCTACCTCAAGAAACGTGAAGAAAAAAGAATTCATCAGTAGAGAAAGTTCATTTACAGTCACCCATTCTTTCAAAAGCCTTATTACTCA
>NW_018401783.1:851-981 GCF_002168275.2 Theobroma umbraticum | reverse complement strand
TTTTATAATCTCAAAATTGATTTTAAGTTTAATTTTTCTTACAATTTTTATTAAAACATATTATAATTGATTGTCTATGTCAAGAACCGTGAAGAAAAAAACATTCACTGGTAAGAAAAGTCCATTTATA
>NW_018401783.1:421-841 GCF_002168275.2 Theobroma umbraticum | reverse complement strand
CTTTCAAAAGCCTTATTATTCGCCTTAAATAGTTTTATAATGTCATAATTGATTTTATATCAAATTGTTTTACATTTTTCACTAAAACATACTATAATTAAATGCTGACCTTGAGAAACGTGTAGAAAAAGCTATTCATTGAAAAGAAAAGTCCATTCATATTTCTCATTTCTTCAAAATCCTTAATACTCTCTTTAAAAAGTTTTATAATCTCATCATTGATTTTAAATTGAATTGTTTTGTAGTTTTGATTAAAACAGATTATAATTGAATGTTTACCTTGAAAAATGTGAAGAAAAAATAATTTATTGGCAAGAAAAGTTCATTTACAGTCACCCATTAATTCAAAAGCCTTATTACTCGCTTTAAATAGTTTTAAAGCCATCCATTGTAGAAAAGTCCATTTATAGTCACTCAAGC
>NW_018401783.1:0-411 GCF_002168275.2 Theobroma umbraticum | reverse complement strand
CTTATTACTTACTTTAAATGATTTTATAAACTAATACTCGATTTTAAGTTGAATTTTTTATAGTTTTTGTTAAAATAGACTATTATTCAATGTCTACTTCAAGAAACATGAGAAAAAGGCAATCATTGGCAAGAAAAGTCATTTATAGTTACTCATTCCTTCAAAAGCCTTATTACACGCGTGAAATGGTTTTATAATCTCATAATTGATTTTTAGTTAAATTTTCTTACATTTTAGGTTAAAAAGGCTATAATTAAATGTCTACCTTTGAGAACGTGAAGGAAAAGCCATCCACTACTACGAAAAGTCCATTTATAGTCGCTCAAGCCTTCGAAAGCCTTATTACTTGCTTTAAATGTTTTATAAACTAATAATTAATTTTAAGTTGAATTTTTTTACATTTTTAGTTAA
>NW_018401782.1:1615-1767 GCF_002168275.2 Theobroma umbraticum | reverse complement strand
CCAATGAATGCTTTTTTCTTCATGTTTCTTGAGATAGACAATCAATTATAGTTTGTTTTAACTAAAAATGTAAAAAAAAATCAACTTAAAAGCAACTATGAGATTATAAAACTATTTAAAGCGAGTAATAAGGTTTTTGAAGGAATGGGAGA
>NW_018401782.1:1351-1513 GCF_002168275.2 Theobroma umbraticum | reverse complement strand
CAATTATTTGATTATAAAACCATTTGATGCGAGTAATAAGGCTTTTGAAGGAATGAGAGACTATAAATGGACTTTTTTTTACCAATGAATGCTTTTTTCTTCACATTTCTCCAGATAGACAATAAATTATTGTCTATTTTGATAAAAAATATAAAAAATTTT
>NW_018401782.1:1172-1311 GCF_002168275.2 Theobroma umbraticum | reverse complement strand
AGGAATGAGAGACTATAAATGGACTTTTCTTGCCAATGAATGCTTTTTTCATCACGTTTCTCGATATAGACAATCAGTTATAGTTTGTTTTAACTAAAAATGCAAAAAAATCAACTTAAAATCAATTATGAGATTATAA
>NW_018401782.1:665-1062 GCF_002168275.2 Theobroma umbraticum | reverse complement strand
GATTATAAAACCATTTAAAGTGAGTAATAAGGCTTTTGAAGGAATGAGAGACTACGAATGCACTTTTCTTACCATTGAATACTTTTTTCTCCATGTTTCTAAAGGCAGACATTCAAGTATAGTCTTTTTTAAGGAAAAATGTTAAAAAATTCAACTAAAATCAATTATGAGATTATAAAACCATTTAAAGCGAGTAGTAAGGCTTTGGAAGGAATGAGTGTCTGTAAATGGACTTTTCTTACCAATGAATGCTTTTTTCATCATGTTTCTTAAGATAGACATACAATTTTAGTCTGTTTTAACCAAAATGTAAAAAAAATCAACTTAAAATTAGTTATTAGATTATAAAACCATTTAAAGCGAGTAATAAGGGTTTTGAAGGAATAGAAGACTATAA
>NW_018401782.1:0-123 GCF_002168275.2 Theobroma umbraticum | reverse complement strand
TTGAAGGAATGAGAGACTATAAATGGACTTTTCTTGCCAATAAATACTTTTTTCGTCAGGTTTTCCAATATATACATTGAATTATTGTCTGTTTTAATCAAAAATATAAAATAATTCAACTTA
>NW_018401781.1:1143-1236 GCF_002168275.2 Theobroma umbraticum | reverse complement strand
TTGATTAAAACAGACTATAATTGAATATTTACCTCGAGAAACATGAAAAAAAAAACATTCATTGGCGGAAAAGTCTATTTATAGCCTCTCATT
>NW_018401781.1:1028-1133 GCF_002168275.2 Theobroma umbraticum | reverse complement strand
CCTTATTCCTCGCTTTAAATGGTTTTCTAATTTAATAATTGATTTTAAGTAGAATTTTTTTACATTTTTAATTAAAACAGACAATAATTGACTGTCTATCTCGAG
>NW_018401781.1:341-451 GCF_002168275.2 Theobroma umbraticum | reverse complement strand
AGTTAAATTTTTTTACATTTTTGATTAAAATAGATAATAATTGACTGTCTATTTTAGGAAACGTGAAGAAAAAAGTATTCATTGACAAGAAAAGTCCATTTATCGTCACC
>NW_018401781.1:0-113 GCF_002168275.2 Theobroma umbraticum | reverse complement strand
TTTATAATCTAATAATTAATTTTAAGTTAAATTTTTTTATATTTTTAATTAAAATAGATAATAATTGACTGTTTATCTCAAGAAACGTGAAGACAAAAGCATTCATTGACAAG
>NW_018401780.1:1529-1640 GCF_002168275.2 Theobroma umbraticum | reverse complement strand
CAATTTTTAGATTATGAAATCATTTAAAGTGAGTAATAAGACTTTTAAAGGAACGCAAGCCTATAAATTGACTTTTCTTGCTAATGAATGCTTTTGTCTTCACGTTTCCCA
>NW_018401780.1:1120-1309 GCF_002168275.2 Theobroma umbraticum | reverse complement strand
TGGGAGATTATAAATGGACTTTTCTTCCCAATGAATGCTTTTTTCTTCACGTTTATCAAGGTAGACACACAATTATAATCTAATTTAATAAAAAATGTAGAAATAATTCAAAGTAATATCAATTTTTAGATTATGAAATCATTTTAAGTGAGTAATAAGGATTTTAAAGGAACGCGAGCCTATAAATTT
>NW_018401780.1:1024-1110 GCF_002168275.2 Theobroma umbraticum | reverse complement strand
CTAATGAATGCTTTTGTCTTCACGTTTCCTAAGCTAAGCATTCAATTACATTCTATTTTAATCAAAAATGTAAAAAAATTCAACTT
>NW_018401780.1:763-1014 GCF_002168275.2 Theobroma umbraticum | reverse complement strand
AAGAGATTATAAAACCATTTAAAGCGAGTAATAAGACTCTTGAAAGAATTGGAAACTATAAATGGTCTTTTCTGGCCAATGAATGCTTTTTTCTTCATGTTTCTCAAGGTAGACGTTGAATTATAGTCTGTTTTAACCAAAAGTGTAAAAAAATTCTACTTAAAATCAATTATAAGCTTAAAAAACCATTTAAAGCTAGTAGTAAGCCTTTTAAAAGAATAGGAGACTATAAATGGACTTTTCTTTCCATT
>NW_018401780.1:428-539 GCF_002168275.2 Theobroma umbraticum | reverse complement strand
TCTCTTCACCTTTCGTAAGGTAGTCATTCAATTATAGTCTGTTTTAATGAAAAAATTAAAAAAATCAACATACAATCAATTATGAGATTATAAAACCATTTAAAGTGAGTA
>NW_018401780.1:110-218 GCF_002168275.2 Theobroma umbraticum | reverse complement strand
AAAATCTGCAAAGAATACAAAGTAATATCAATTTTTAGATTATGAAATCATTTAAAGTGAGTAATAAAGTTTTTAAAGGAATATGAGACTATAAATTGACTTTTCTTG
>NW_018401780.1:0-100 GCF_002168275.2 Theobroma umbraticum | reverse complement strand
CTTTTCTTACCATTGAATGCCTTTTCCTCCATGATTCTGAAGGTAGACATTCAATTAAAATCTATTTTAGCTACAAACGTACAAAGAATTCAAATTAAAA
>NW_018401779.1:126-1195 GCF_002168275.2 Theobroma umbraticum | reverse complement strand
CAAGAAAAGTCCATTTATAGTCACTTATACCTTCAAAAGCCTTATTACTCCCTTTAAATGGTTTTATAATCTTAAAATTGACTTAAATTTGAATTCCGTCCATTTTTGGTTTTAAATATATATTGACAAGAAAAGTCCATTTATAGTCACCCATACCTTCAAAAGCTCTATTACAAGCTTTAAATAGTTTTGTAATGCCATAATTGATTTTAAGTTGATTTCTTTTATACTTTTGGTTAAAACAGACTATAATTGAATGTCTACCCTAATAAACGCAAATAAAAAGGCATTCATTGGTAAGAAAAGTTCATTTATAGTCACCTATTCCTTCAAGAGCCTTATTACTTAGTTTAAATGGTTTTATAATCTGAAAATTGATTTAAATTTGAATGTTTTATACATTTTTAATTAAAATAGACTACAATTGAATCTATACCATGAGAAACATGAAGAAAAAAGTATTTATTGGTAAAAAAAGTCTATTTATAGTCACCCATTGCTTCCAAAGCCTTATTAATCACTTTAAATGGTTTTATAATCTCAAAATTGATTTTAAGTTCAAATTGTTTTGCTTTTCTGGTTAAAACAAATTATAATTGAATGTCTACCTTGAGAAACATAAAGATGAGAGCATTCATTGGCAAGATAAGTCCATTTATAGTCACACATTCCTTCAAAAGCTTTATTAATCACTTTAAATGGTTTTATAATCTCAAAATTCATTTAAATTTGAATTCTTTGTACATTTTTTGTTAAAACATAGTAGAATTGAATGTCTACCTTGAGAAACATTAAGAAAAAAGTATTCATTGGTAAGAAAAGTCTTATTTACAGTCAGCCATACCTTCAAAAGCCTTATTACTCGCTTTAAATAGTTTCGTAATGCCATAATTGATTTTAAGTTGAATTTTTTTTATATTTTGGTTAAAAAAGCTCTAATTGAATGCCTACTTTGAGAAACGTATAGAAAAAGGCATTCATTGACAAGAGAAGTCCATTTATAGTCACCCACTCTTTCAAGAGCCCTATTACGCACTTTAAATGGTTTTATAATCTCAAAATTGATTTA
>NW_018401779.1:0-116 GCF_002168275.2 Theobroma umbraticum | reverse complement strand
TTTTGTACATTTTTGGTTCAAATAGGCTAGAATTGAATCTACACCATGATAAACCTGAAGAAAAAAGTATTTATTGGCCAGAAAAGTCTATTTATAGTCACCCATTGCTTCAAAAG
>NW_018401778.1:2344-2653 GCF_002168275.2 Theobroma umbraticum | reverse complement strand
GGCATGGGTGACTATAAATGGACTTTTCTTGCCACTAGATATCTTTTTCTTCATATTTTCTCAGGCAGACATTCAATTATTATTTATTTTAATAAAAAATATATAAAAACTCAACTTAAAATCCATTGTGAGATTATAAAAATAATTAAAGTGAGTAAAAAGCCTTTTGAAGGCCTAGGTGACTATAAATGGACTTTTCTTGCCAATGGATATCGTTTTCTTCAAGTTTCCTAAGGCAAACATTCAATAATTATCAGTTTTATTGAAACACGTACAAAAATTTAATTTAAAATTAATTATGAGATTATA
>NW_018401778.1:1617-2334 GCF_002168275.2 Theobroma umbraticum | reverse complement strand
AAGCGAGTAATAAGGCTTTTGAAGGTATGGGTGACGATAAACGGACCTTTCTTACCATTGGATATCTTTTTCTTCACGTCAGACATTCAATTATTATTTATTTTAACCAAAATTATAAAAAAATTAGACTTAAAATCCATTGTGATATTATAAAAACAATTAAAGCGAGTAAAAAGCTTTTGAAGGTGTAGGTAACTATAAATGGCTTTCCTTGCCAATGGATATCTTTTTCTTCATGTTTCCTAAGGTAGACATTCAATAATTATCAGTTTTAATGAAACACGCAAAAAATTCATTTTAAAATCAATTATGAGATTATAAAAACATTTAATGTGAGTAATAAGGCTTTCAAAATCATGGGTGATTATAAATGGACTTTTCTTGCCATTGGATATCTCCTTCTTCATGTTTTCCGAGACAGATATTCAATTATTATTTATTTTAACCAAAAATGTAAAAAAATTCTACTTAGAATCAATTATGAGATTATAAAAATATTTAAAGCGAGTAAAAAGACTTTTGAAGGCGTGGGTGGCAATAAATACACTTTTCTTGCCAATGAATATCTTTTTCTTCCCGTTTCTCGAGACAGACATTCAATTATTATCTGTTTTAATCAAAAATGGAAAAAAATTGAGCTTAAAATTCATTATGAGATTATAGAAATATTTAAAGCTAGTAAAAAGGCTTTTGAAGGTGTGGGTGACTATAAATGGA
>NW_018401778.1:1374-1505 GCF_002168275.2 Theobroma umbraticum | reverse complement strand
TAAAGTGAGTAATAAGGCTTTCGAAGGCATGGGTGACTATAAATAGACTTTTCTCGCCCATGGATATCTTTTTCTTCATGTTTCTCGAGGTAGAAATACAATTATAATCTGTTTTAATGAAAAATATAAAA
>NW_018401778.1:812-1364 GCF_002168275.2 Theobroma umbraticum | reverse complement strand
TAAAATCAATTATAAGATTATAAAAATATCTAAAGTGAATAATAAGGCTATTGAAGGCATGGGTGAATATCAATGGAGTTTTCTTACAAATGGATATCTTTTATTCACGTTTGTCGAGTTAGACATTCAATTATTATTTATTTTAACCAAAAATGCATAACAATTCAACTTAAAATCAATTATGAGATTATAAAAACTTTTAAAATGAGTAATAAGGCTTTCAAAGACATGTTTAACTATAGATGGACTTTTCTTGCCTATGGATATATTTTTCTTTCCGTTCCTTGAGGCAAACATTCAATTATAATCTGTTTTAATAAAAAATATAAAAAAAATTCTATTTAAAATCAATTAGAAGATTATAAAAACATTTAAAGCGAGTAATAAGGCTTTTAAAGGCATGAGTGACTATAAAATGACTTTTTTTCCCAATGGATGTCTTTGTCTTAATGTTTCCTGAGGCAAACATTCAATAATTATCAGTTTTAATGAAAGAAGGAAAAAAATTCAATTTAAAATCAATTATGAGATTATAAAAACATTTAAAGCGAG
>NW_018401778.1:504-802 GCF_002168275.2 Theobroma umbraticum | reverse complement strand
TTTGAAGGCATGGGTGACTATAAATAGACTTTTCTTGCCACTGGATATCTTTTTCTTCATGTTTTCTAAGGCAGACATTCAATTATTATCTGTTTTAACTAAAAATATAAAAAAATTCAACTTAAATTCCATTATGAGATGATAAAAGCATTTCAAGCTAGTAAAAACGGTTTTGAAGGTGTAGGTGACTATAAATGGACTTTACTTACCAATGAATATCTTTTTATTCACATTTCCTAAGGTGGATATTCAATTATAATCTGTTTTAATAAAAAATATAAAAAAATTTAACTTAAAA
>NW_018401778.1:225-363 GCF_002168275.2 Theobroma umbraticum | reverse complement strand
AAAGCGAGTAATAAGGCTTTTAAAGGCATGGATGACTATAAATGGACTTTTCTTATCAATGGATATCTTTTTCTTCAAGTTTCTCAAGGTAGACATATAATTATAATTTATTTTAATAAAAAATATAAAAAATTTTAA
>NW_018401778.1:128-215 GCF_002168275.2 Theobroma umbraticum | reverse complement strand
ATTATAAGACTATAAAAAAATTTAAAGCCAGTAATAAGGCTTCTGAAGGCATGGGCGAATATAAATGGACTTTTCTTGCCAATGGAT
>NW_018401778.1:0-118 GCF_002168275.2 Theobroma umbraticum | reverse complement strand
TCACATTTCTCGAGGTAAACATTCAATTATTGTCTATTTTAACCAAAAATGTATAAAAATTCTTGTTAAAATCAATTACGAGATTCTAAAAATATTTTAGGCATGTAATAAGGCTTTT
>NW_018401777.1:1085-1357 GCF_002168275.2 Theobroma umbraticum | reverse complement strand
CTCACTTTAAATGGTTTTATAATGTCATAATTGATTTTAAGTTGAGTTTTTATACATTTTTCATTAAAAAAGACTATTATTGAATGTCTATCTCGAGAAATGTGAAGAAAAACACATTCATTAGCAAGAAAAGTCCATTCATAGTAACTCATTCTTTCAAAACACTTATTACTCGCTGTAAATGCTTTTCTAGCCTCATAATTGATTTTAAATTGAATTTTTTTACATTTTTTTGTTAAAACAGGCTATAATTGAATGTTTGCCTTGAGAAC
>NW_018401777.1:559-737 GCF_002168275.2 Theobroma umbraticum | reverse complement strand
ATAATTGACTCTCTATCTCGACAAAGGTGAAAAAAAAATATTTTCATTGGCAAGAAAAGTCCATTTGTAGCCGCCCATTCCTTCAAAAGCCTTATTACTCACTTTAAATGATTTTCTAGACTCGTAATTGATTTTAAGTTGAATTGTTTTACATTTTTTATTAAAACAGACTATAATT
>NW_018401777.1:0-111 GCF_002168275.2 Theobroma umbraticum | reverse complement strand
TACTCGTTCTAAATGGTTTTATAATCTCATAATTGATTTTAAGTTCAATGTTTTCACATTTTTCATTAAAACAGAGTATAATGAATGTCACCCTTGAGAAACATAAAGAAA
>NW_018401776.1:1139-1253 GCF_002168275.2 Theobroma umbraticum | reverse complement strand
CTATTCGATACGTATACTTGCGTAGTAGAATTTTAACTGACAAGTTTTTGGCGCTGTTGCCGGGGGAATTATTTCTAGAATTTTTACTGATACTAATACCAAGCAAATTAGTCT
>NW_018401776.1:647-778 GCF_002168275.2 Theobroma umbraticum | reverse complement strand
ATCACCCAAATTTTTCATGGAGTAATGATCAGGATCCTACATATTCATCACAATGTATTTTTCAGCATGATTTCCAGTCACAAGTTGGAGCCCCTATACTTGAGAAGAAGCTAACTTTGGAGGATATGCTG
>NW_018401776.1:516-637 GCF_002168275.2 Theobroma umbraticum | reverse complement strand
TGACAAAGAATGATGCCATCATTCAAAGTCGAGCAGAATCAATTCAAAATCTTGAGACTCAATTAGGCCAACTTGTTCATTACATCAACAATAGGCCTCAAGCAATTTTACCAAAGGACAT
>NW_018401776.1:0-137 GCF_002168275.2 Theobroma umbraticum | reverse complement strand
GTTTGGTTCAAGTGGCAACAACAAAGGACCAGAATGAAGAACTCACAAATGTTAGACATGTCTTGAAGGCTACACCAAAAGTACATTATCCAAGAAGAACTCAATTTGAGAAGTTAGGTAAAAGTCAGCCTATTCCA
>NW_018401775.1:0-3507 GCF_002168275.2 Theobroma umbraticum | reverse complement strand
AACCGACGGCTGCGGTCGGTTGGACGGTTCCAACCGACCGTTGCCCACTCCTAGTTACAGTCGTGCTAATACCAAGATCTTCTGAACGTTATGACCTTGAGTGCTCCTTTAAACCGTTGGGATCACGCTATGACTGACCAGTGCTGCCCAAAATCCAGCTCCTGTTACCATCTCTACGTAGCGTGGCAACGCAATGGGCCCTGCTGTTTGATGTGGGCGTGGCATCGCATCAAATCCAACCTCTATTTTTCGTCCCTAAAACCACTCAATATTCAAAATTTATCAAGCTCATGAGTCACGCCATTACACACCTGTGTCTTTTGCTTGAAACCCGGGCTTCAAATACAAAAATTTTCACTTCACTTGTCAATCAGGCATAAGAGTTATATGTGACCTTCAGATCGGAACTTCAACCCAAGTAGGGAACAAAACATGAATGTCAATAGCACATTTTACACTGCTTTCTTACAATAACATGTTACAATGTTAATACACAACATCCAAAATCTTTTATGCTTAATTTATAGAATACTGCATAATAGCATCTGCGCAGAGACCCTGAAGAATGTCAAAAAGTTTTCAACTGCACAAGGCTGCATGGTAATTGATATATTGTAATTACTGCCAAGTGGCAATCAAGAAGCCAACAAATCCTTGCCTGCTGTTTAAACACTGACAAGCTGCAATAAAGGAGTAGGTCAATATTTTATAACTGGATATTTACCTCACGGAATCAACCATTCTATAATCATGTTTTTTGCGACGGCATCTATGATGTGCTTTCTGATCAGAGAATGTGTTTTCCCCAACAATCTCCATTTTAGAATCTGTATCTGCTGCAAGGAAAAGGCATTCAGTTCAAGAATCAACAAGCAACCGCAAAAGTAAGGCAAAGGGAGATATGGCTTCTGCAAATTTTAAATTCAAAATTAATTGCCACTTGAGCCACACCACAATCTTCATCTAACAAGATCACAGCACCACCACAACTCAAGTTGCCAAACACCACAAGAAATGGTTGGCCATCTGGTCCTTCCAATTGTTTGAAGACAAAGGCCACAATGCTTCCCAACAATATACATAATTGACAATTTTTTATAACATGGAGAAGAAAGAAACCTATATGAACCTTGTAGCTGTAAATTTGTCCTCTTCAAACTAAATTTATTGTGCTTCATACTTAGCTGATCCAAATGCTTGATGCTTCTCCATAGCAATTTTCTACTCAAGCTCATTTGAAGTATGTCTCTTCATTTTATTGAAACCATGAATCCATAATGTCAACTAATAAAGAGAAGCAAACTCCAGCAGAACTAACTCCAGTAAATTTACTCTTGTTAGATAAGTTAAATCCGTGTACATTCTCAAATCTTCATACTTAATATTACCACTGATAGCAGTGTCTACAAGACTAAAACGCTTACACTTGGACCACACCGCCTTGAGAAAACATAATTAAAAGAAAAAGAAACAATAAAAAACTAGCATTGCTACAATTATGCCAACAAAAAACCTCAATCCAAAGATCATCAATGCCTAACAGTCAACTGCATTTTCCAGCAAAATTCCCAGATTTCCGCAGAAACATATTAAGAAGTACAAAATGAGCATCAATTATCAAAATAATAAGGGAAAAAAAAAACAACAACATCAACAATACCTCCAACGTGATGCCCCCAAAACAACAAGCGAGAATCCTCTTCTTCCTCATCAACCTCGTCCCCGTACCCAAACTCTCCATCCCCACGATACCCAGGCTCACTCCCATACCCAGATTCATTGCCTTGAGTATCAAAACCCCCAAATTGCCCCCCTAAGCTCTCCTTCTCTCCACTCCCACCATCCCCTCTTTCCCTCCTCGAATTTCGGGCCTCGCTCACATCCGAGGCCCAATAAGCATCAGCACCATTTCCAAACAGCTCCCCACTCGAGTCCGTCCCTACCGCCACCGGAAAATCGGAGCACGTCCCATACGCGGCGGACGCCCCCACAGAACAGCACCTTCGAGTCCCGCTCCGGTCGGAGCTCCGACCCGACACCGACCTCGACCCGCGGCGGCGGCGTTTTCTTGCGAACAACCTGAAGCTACCCCTCTTGGGATTGGCGGCGTTTGGGTTGTTATTGCTGTTGTTGTCGTCGTCGAGGAGGGTTAGCTTGGAGAGGTCGATGGAGAACGAAGTGGTGCGATCAGAGAGGCAAGGACGTTTGGAATGGAAGCAATTGGTGGAAGCGCGTTTAGGCGGCGTTTGTTGGGGATCGGAGGAGTCTAGGGTTTGTTGGAGCTGGAAAGGTCTCCATGAATGGAGCTGGAACGTGCACGAGTCTATCGAGTGGCGTGATTCTAGAGCCTTGTGCGACATGGGAGATTCTTTAATGAAAGGATTCCAAATTAAACATCGGAGATTCAGAGTTTGTAATCGCAAAAGCAGCAATTTTCATATTTACCTTTTTTTTTTTGAAAAACGAAATTTAGTTTTCTTCTGAAAGATACTTAGCAAGGTTGAACTGTTGAAGAGAGGAGTTGAAGCCAAAGATTTGGAGCTTAGATGACTACAATAACGAGAGACAGCGGTGGTTTAGTTATTTAAGTTAAAAAAAAAACCTTTGGGGAGCCTTTTTTAGGACTTAGAGAACTATTGGCTAATGGCTACAGCTGATCTGCCGCCTGTGTGCTACATTCTAGAGATTTCATTTGCACTCGTTGCAAAATTAAGAGTACCCCACCCTTTGAGAGTATGTAAATTTCAGCTCTAGCCTTCATTTGGGAGCACGTGTCATTCAGGAAAACTGGTAAATCCATATGCTGATATGATGACCCCACGGTCCGCCAGCTCAGCCCTGCAAGGGCATTGGCCCAAATTCTTATATTTCTCGTTTATCAAAAAAACTATTCGCCTTCATATTTTTTATTTTTATTTAATTTAATTTTTTATTAAAAATTAAAATAATTTAATTTTTTAATTTTAAAAATTTTGTTAATTTATTTTGTTAATAATATTTAATTTTACCTTTAAAAAAAATAATATCAACAATTACATCAACGTTAATATAGTATATTTTGATAACGTGACATGACACGTGATATCGACCGATGATATGATAATGTCACATGATATTAATATGCGGATATAGCACTAATATGAAAATGTCAAGTAATAGATCAAAAAAATTGTTTAAATAAAAAATTATATCACATTATAAGGATTAAATTGAAAAAAAATATATTATATAAGAATTAAATTGAATAAAATCGAGATGTTAAGAGACTAAATTAAAAAAATTAAAAAATATAAATTTTTAAGTAAATTATTGATATACTTATTAATAAACTAAATAGTTAAGTGTAAAAGCTTTATGATATTAAAAAATAGATATATATATTTTATTATTTAATTATTTGATTTTAGAATATTTACATTAATTTATTTTTTTGTAAAAATTAAGTTTAAATTATACTTCTATAAAAAAAAATTTGAAAAAATTTTATATTTAAAGTCAAATTTAGAT
>NW_018401774.1:1367-1570 GCF_002168275.2 Theobroma umbraticum | reverse complement strand
TTAAATAATTTTATAATCTCATAATTGATTTTAAGTTAAATTGTTTTACATTTTAGGTTAAAACAGACTATAATTGAATGCCTACCTCAAAAAACGTGAAAAAAAAAATACATTCATTAACAAGAAAAGTCAATTTATAGTCACCCATTCTTTTAGAAGCCTTATTACTCACTTTAAATGGTTTATAATCTCAAAATTGATTT
>NW_018401774.1:1184-1357 GCF_002168275.2 Theobroma umbraticum | reverse complement strand
TTGTTTTACTTTTTTGGTTAAAACAGATTATAATTGAATGTCTACATTAAGAAACATGAAAAAAAAGACATTCATTGGTAAGAAAGGTTCATTTATAGTCTTCCATTCCTTCAAAAATCTTATTACTGACTTTAAATGGTTTTATAATCTCAAAATTGATTTTAAGTTGAATG
>NW_018401774.1:660-876 GCF_002168275.2 Theobroma umbraticum | reverse complement strand
AAGTAAAAGCTATCTATTGGTACGAAATGTCCATTTATAGTCACTCAAGCTTTTAAAAGCCTTATTACTTGCTTTAAATGATGCTATAAACTCATAATTAATTTTTAGTTGAATGTTTTTGCATTTTTAGTTAAAGTAGATTATAATTGAATGTTTTTTTTAAGAAATCTAAAGAAAAAGTCATTCCTTGGTCAGAAAAGTCCATTTATAGTCACC
>NW_018401774.1:328-650 GCF_002168275.2 Theobroma umbraticum | reverse complement strand
AAAGCCTTATTACTCGCTTCAAAAGGTTTTATTATCTCATAATTAATTTTAAGTTAAATTTTATACATTTTTCATTAAAATTGACTATAATTGAATGTCTACCATGAGTAACGTGAAGAAAAATGAATTCATTAGCAAAAAAAATCTATTTATAGTCTTTTATTCCTTCAAAAGTCTTACTACTCGTTTTAAATAGTTTTATAATCTCATAATTGATTTAAGTTAATTTTTTTTACTTTTTTTATTAAAACAGACTATAATTGTCTACCTGCCTTAGGAAACATGTAGAAAAAGTCATTCATTGAGAAGAAAAGTCCATTTA
>NW_018401774.1:0-160 GCF_002168275.2 Theobroma umbraticum | reverse complement strand
TAATTGATTTTAAGTTGAATGTTTTTACAGTTTTGATTAAAACAGACTATAATTGAAGGTCTACCTTGAGAAACATGAAGAGAAACGCATTCATTGACAAGAAAAGTCTATTTATAGTCACCCATTCTTTCTAAAGCCTTGGTATTCGCTATAAAAGATT
>NW_018401773.1:2321-2441 GCF_002168275.2 Theobroma umbraticum | reverse complement strand
TGACTATAAATAGGCTTTTTCTTGCCAATGAATGGCTCTTTCTTCACGTTTCTCAGGGTAAATATACAATTATTATCTATTTTAACAAAAAATGTAAAAAAAATTTAACTTAAAATCAAT
>NW_018401773.1:2201-2292 GCF_002168275.2 Theobroma umbraticum | reverse complement strand
TAATAAGGCTTTCGAAGGTGTGGGTGACTATAAATGGACTTTTTCTGCCAATGATTGCTTTTTCTTCTTGTTTGTCAAGGTAGACATATAA
>NW_018401773.1:1983-2191 GCF_002168275.2 Theobroma umbraticum | reverse complement strand
TTTAAACCAAAAATGTAAAAAAAATTCAACTTAACATCAATGATGAGGTTATAAAACCATTTAATGCTAGTAATAAGCTTTTAATGGCATGAGTGACTATAAATAAGGCTTTTCTTGCCAATGAATGGCTTTTTCTTCATGTTTCCCAAGACACACATTCAATTATTATTTGTTTTAACCAAAAATGAAAAAAATTCAACTTAAGGTC
>NW_018401773.1:1480-1596 GCF_002168275.2 Theobroma umbraticum | reverse complement strand
GGAGACTATAAATAGGCTTTGCCTGCCAATGAATGGCTCTTGCTTCATGTTTTTCGAGGGAGACATTCAATTATTATCTATTTTAACCGAAAATATAAAACAATTCAACTTCAAAT
>NW_018401773.1:1305-1470 GCF_002168275.2 Theobroma umbraticum | reverse complement strand
ATTATAAAACCATTTAAAGCGAGTAAACAGGCTTTTCAAGGCATGGGTGACTATAAACAGGCTTTTCTTGTTAATGAATGGCTCTTTCTTCATGTTTCTTGAGGTAAAAAATCAATTATTATCTATTTTAACCAAAAATGAAAAAAAAATCAACTTAAAATCAAT
>NW_018401773.1:508-737 GCF_002168275.2 Theobroma umbraticum | reverse complement strand
AAGTGAGAAATAAGGCTTTCGAAGGCATGGGTGACTATAAATGGACTTTACTTGACAATGAATGGCTTTTTCTTCACATTTCTTGAGGTAGATATTTAATTATATTTCATTTTAAACAAAAATGAAAAACAATTTCACTTAAAGTCAGTTATTAGATTATAAAACCATTTAAAGTAAGTAAGTAATAAGGCTTTTGGAAGGCATGGGTGACTATAAATAGGCTTTTCTT
>NW_018401773.1:127-368 GCF_002168275.2 Theobroma umbraticum | reverse complement strand
AAAAATGTAAAAAAATTCAACTTAAAATCAATTATGAGGTTATGCAATCATTTACAGCGGGTAATAAGGCTTTCGAAGGTGTGAGTGACTATAAATAAGGCTTTTCTTGCCAATAAATGGCTTTTCCTTCACATTTCTCGAGGCAGGCATTCAATTGTTATCTATTTTAACCAAAAATGTAAAACAATTGAACTCAAAATCTATTATGATGTTATAAAACCATTTAAAGCGAGTAATAAGG
>NW_018401773.1:0-117 GCF_002168275.2 Theobroma umbraticum | reverse complement strand
CATGGGTGACTGTAAATGGACTTTTCTTACCAATGAATGGTTTTTTCTTCACGTTTCTCGAGATAGAGATTTAATTATAATCTATTTGAACCAAAAATGCAAAAAAATTCAACTTAA
>NW_018401772.1:0-1092 GCF_002168275.2 Theobroma umbraticum | reverse complement strand
GCAATAATAGGAAGAAAAGAAACAACTCCAAGATGCAAATTATGAATTCCACGCATTACAATTTTTCAAATCTATAAATTGAAATTAAATTATCACATCATGCATTGCTTGGCCAACACCTTATTCACGAAGAACTTTCCAGTTGGTTTCAATGATAAACAACAAGAAATAAGGTTGTCTCAAAGATGGAGTAAGAGCCTTGGTCTGAAGGACAAATATTCCTCAATGGAAAAACAACGAAAAGAAACATGGAAGCAAAAAGTCTTGTGGACTTTGTTGAATAGTATCTTCTTACATCGATCAGTCTGGTCTTGTTATTAACACTTCCCAAATTTTGTGGATTAATTCAAACAAGGAGAGCGTCAAAATTTCTAATCTTTTTGTCATGCCTACAAAATAAATACCTATATATTGTATTTTAAAAATAATTAACATATATTACACATGCTGCAATATTAATATTGTGCTTTGATTTAAAAAATATATTATCTTGAAGCATTCATACAGCTTCAAAATTCTTCATAACATATATATATATATATATATTGATAATATGTAATTTTTAATTTTGAAACTTTAGATATAAAAGTACAGCACGTCAGAGTTGAGATTACATGAAGATTCATCATAACTTCGTCAACGGGAATTGAATTTCCATTAGAACTCTTTATTGATGGAGCTGTGCATACGATCTTGACTAAACATTCTAGAACCTAAATAACAAGGGGAAAAAACCTGCAATGGAATTTCGATCACTAATGGTAATTAATTCTAGTATATGCTTTAACTTAATGAAAACCGAACCTTTTTAACTCTTAAATAAATTACAAAAGCATTTGAACATGAATTTTCATGTTAATAATGTTTATACCTGTGACTTGACCCACCTTACCAATCAAAAATTCATGATCAAGACTGTCTCTAAAGAAGCGTTACACCTTGCCTTTATAACCCATCCTGCTTTTATAAATATCTATAGTAGATATTTACGACTTCTTAAACATCTTGGGTATATACCCAATGTAAACTTCAAGCTCAAGACATTTATGACTTCGTTGAAAATATCTAGAAGAAGATAGTAATTTTCCTTGT
>NW_018401771.1:1022-1178 GCF_002168275.2 Theobroma umbraticum | reverse complement strand
TTATACAATAATTTAAAGTGAGTAACTAGGCATTCAAAGGCATAAGTGACTATAGTGGGCATTTCGTGTCAATGGATGGCTTTCTCTTCTCGTTTCCCGATATAAATATCCAATTATAATCTATTTTAACTTGAAATGAAAAAAAAATTAATTGTG
>NW_018401771.1:819-936 GCF_002168275.2 Theobroma umbraticum | reverse complement strand
AGGCATGAGTGACTATAAATGGACTTTTCTTGTCAATGGATGGCTTTCGATTCATGTTTCCTAATGTAAACAACAAATTATGATTTTTTTACCCAAAAATGTAAAACAAATAATTTA
>NW_018401771.1:532-728 GCF_002168275.2 Theobroma umbraticum | reverse complement strand
AAATGAAAAAAATTCAATCTAAAACTATTTATATGAATACAAAACAATTTAAAGAAAGTAACTAATGTAAACAACAAATTAAGGTATGAGTGACTATGAATAATTTTTTATTGTCAATGGATGGCTTTCGATTCACGTTTCTAGATGCAAATAGCAACTTATTATCTATTTGAACCAAAGATGAAAAAAAATTTAA
>NW_018401771.1:257-399 GCF_002168275.2 Theobroma umbraticum | reverse complement strand
TTTCCCTATGCAAAAAATAAATTATGATATGTTTTAACCAAAAATGAATAAAAACTAAATTAAAAATTATTTATAAGATTATAACATTATTTCAAGCGAGTAACTTGGCTTCTAAAGCCATGAGTGACTATAAATGGACTTT
>NW_018401771.1:0-110 GCF_002168275.2 Theobroma umbraticum | reverse complement strand
TCAACGAATAGCTTTCGCTTCATGTTTCTTGATGCAAATATCAAACTACAGTTTTTTTTTAACTAGAAATGATATAAAATTCAATTTAAAATCATTTGTAAAGTTATAAA
>NW_018401770.1:1117-1230 GCF_002168275.2 Theobroma umbraticum | reverse complement strand
CTTTTTCTTCATGTTTCATGAGGTAAACATTCAATTATAATATACTTTAACTAAAAATGTAAAACATTTTTTGCATAAAATCAAATATGAGATTATAAAACTATTTAAAGCGA
>NW_018401770.1:945-1107 GCF_002168275.2 Theobroma umbraticum | reverse complement strand
TTTTGAAGGAATGGGTGACTATAAATGGACTTTTTCTTGCTAATGAATGCTTTTTTTTCAGGTTTCTTGAGGTAGACTTTCAATTATAATCTGTTCTAACCAAAAATTTGAAAAAAAAAATTGAACTTAAAATCAATTTTGAGTTTATAAAACCATTTAAAG
>NW_018401770.1:472-683 GCF_002168275.2 Theobroma umbraticum | reverse complement strand
AATAAAAAAATATAAAAAAATTCAACTTAAAATCAATTATGAGATTATAAAACCCTTCAAAGCGAGTAATAAGACTTTTAAAAGAATAAGAGACTATAAATAGACTTTTTTTTTCAAATGAACGACTTTTTTTACATGTTTCCCAAGGTAAGCACTCAATTATAGTCTATTTTAATAAAAAATATAAAAATATTCAACTTAAAATTAATTA
>NW_018401770.1:0-123 GCF_002168275.2 Theobroma umbraticum | reverse complement strand
ATTTCTTGAAGAGGACATTCAATTATAGTCTGTTTTAATAAAAAATGTAAAAAATTTTAATTTAAAATCAATTATGAATTTATAAAATCATTTAAAGTGAGTAATAAGGCTTTTGAAGGAATG
>NW_018401769.1:1062-1199 GCF_002168275.2 Theobroma umbraticum | reverse complement strand
TTGTGAAACATGAAGAAAAAGATATTCATTGGCAAGAAAAGTCCATTTCTAGTCACCTATTCCTTCAAAAGCTTAATAACTCACTTTAAATGATTTTATAAACTCATAATTGATTTTAAGTTGACTTTTTTATATTT
>NW_018401769.1:596-749 GCF_002168275.2 Theobroma umbraticum | reverse complement strand
TTTTTATTCCATCAAAAGCCTTATTACTCGCTATCAATAGTTTTATAATGTCATAATTGATTTTAGGTTTAGTTTTTTTTAAATTATTGGTTAAAACATATTATAATTGAATGTCTACCTAGAGAAACATGAAGAAAAAGCATTCATTGGCAA
>NW_018401769.1:139-249 GCF_002168275.2 Theobroma umbraticum | reverse complement strand
TTTTACCTTTTTGGTTAAAACATACTATAATTGGATGCTTGCCTAGGAAAACGTATAGAAAATCCTATTTATTTGTACAAAAAGTCCATTTATAGTCTTTCATTCCTTCA
>NW_018401769.1:0-129 GCF_002168275.2 Theobroma umbraticum | reverse complement strand
TACTTGCTTTAAATGGTTTTATAATCTCAAAATTGATTTTAAGGTCAATTTTTTTTACATTTATTGCTAAAACAGATTATAATTGAATGTCCACCTCAAGAAACATAAGGAAAATGGTATTCATTGACA
>NW_018401768.1:1755-1881 GCF_002168275.2 Theobroma umbraticum | reverse complement strand
TGAGATTATGAAACCATTTAAAGTGAGTAATAAGTCTTTTGAAAGAATGGGTGATTATAATGAACTTTTCTTACCAATGAATGTCTTTTTCTACATGTTTCTTGAAGTAGACATTCAATTATAGTC
>NW_018401768.1:1656-1745 GCF_002168275.2 Theobroma umbraticum | reverse complement strand
AATGAACTTTTCTTGCCAATGAATGTCTTTTTCTTTATGTTTCTTGAAGTAGACATTCAATTATAGTCTGTTTTAACCAAATATGTAAA
>NW_018401768.1:1127-1245 GCF_002168275.2 Theobroma umbraticum | reverse complement strand
GGGTGGTTATAAATGGACTTTTCTTCTCTATAAATGGCTTTTTCTATACGTTTCCTGAGGCAGGTATTTAATTATAGTCTGTTTTAATGAAAAATGTAAAAAATTTAACTTAAAATCA
>NW_018401768.1:479-615 GCF_002168275.2 Theobroma umbraticum | reverse complement strand
AAGCAAGTAATAAGGCTTTTAAAGGAACAAGTGACTATAAATGAACTTTTCTTGTGAATGAATGCCTTTTTCCTCACGTTTCTCAATGTACACATTTATTTATAATTTGTTTTAACCAAAAAAGTAAAAAAAAAAT
>NW_018401768.1:199-326 GCF_002168275.2 Theobroma umbraticum | reverse complement strand
GAAGGAATGGGTGACTATAAATGGACTTTTCTTCTCAATGAATGGCCTTTTCTAAACGTTTCCTAAGACAGCAATTCAATTATTGTTTATTTTAATAAAAAATATAATAAAATCAACTTAAAATCAA
>NW_018401768.1:0-189 GCF_002168275.2 Theobroma umbraticum | reverse complement strand
ATAAAACCATTTAAAGCGAGTGACAAGGTTTTGAAAGAATGGGTTACTATAAATGGACTTTTTGTGCCATGAATGCCTTTTTCTTTACTTTTCTTAAGGTAGACATTCAATAACAATCTTTTTTAATCAAAAATGTAAAAAAAAATTGAACTTAAAATCAATTTGGAGATTATAAAACCATTTAAAGTG
>NW_018401767.1:6166-7905 GCF_002168275.2 Theobroma umbraticum | reverse complement strand
GATCTCAATAAATTATGTCATGACAGGAAAAAGATGGAACCGAAATGAAATAAACGTCGATGATATTTTTACATACAATGTAGCGCTCAATATTATGAAAGAAAATGAGGATCTTAAACCTACATCTGTTGAAGAATGTAGATATAGAAATGATTGGTAAATGTGGAAAGACGCAATCAAAGTGGAATTAAATTCACTTGCAAAACGTAAAGTTTTTGAACTTGTAGTCCTTACACCAAATGGTGTAAAACCAGTGGAATATGAATGGGTATTTGTATGAAAATGAAATGAGAAAGATGAGATTGTGAGATATAAAGCACGGCTTGTCGCACAAGGTTTTACCCAAAACCCTGGTATTGATTATGAAGAGACATATTCTTTTGCGGTGGATGCAATTACATTTCGTTATTTAATTAGTCTAGCAATACATGAAAATCTTGAAATACGTTTGATGGATGTAGTTATAGCCTATTTATATGGCTCACTTGATAATGATATCTATGTGAAGATCCTTGAAGGATTTAAGTTGCCTAAAGCACAAAGTTTGAATTTTTGAGAGATTTATTCGATCAAATTAAATAAATCTTTATATAGATTAAAACAATCTAGACGCATGTGGTATAATCACCTTAGTGAATATTTGTCAAAAGAATGTTATAAAAATGATCCTATATACCCATGTGTTTTTATAAAAAGATTCGGATTTGAGTTTGTGATAATTACTGTTTATGTTGATGATCTAAACATTATTGAAACTCCTAAAAAGTTATCCAAAACCATGGATTACTTAAAGAAGGAATGTGAGATGAAAGACCTTGGGAAAACAAAGTTTTTTTTAGGACTTCAGATTGAACACTTGACAAATGAGATTTTTGTCCATCAATGTAATTACATAGCAAAGGTGTTAAAACGATTTTATATGGACAAAGCACATCTATTGAGTTCACCAATAGTTGTAAGATCATTATATGTGAAAAAAGATCCTTTCCGACCTTGTGAAGATAATGAAGAACTTCTTAGTCTTGAAATACCATATCTTAGTGCAATTGGAGCACTAATGTATCTTGCTAGCAATACACGACCTGATATATCATTTGCTGTGAATTTATTAGCAGGATATAGTTCTTTTCCAACTCAAAGACATTAGAATAGAATTAAACATATATTTCAATATCTCCGATGAACAATGGATATGGGTTTATACTATTCAAATGCATCAAAATCAAATTTAATCGGTTATGCAAATGCAGGATATTTATCAAATCCACACAAAGCTCGATCCCAGATAGGCTATGTATTCACATATGGAGGTACAACTATTTCATGGCGTTCTGTAAAACAAACTATAGTTGCTACTTCTTTTAACCATGCAGAAATTTTAGCAATTCATGAAGCAAGTTGTGAATGTGTCTGGTTAAGATCAGTAACTCAACATATTCGAGAAACGTGTGGTTTATCAACTAAGAAAGAAATTCCAACAATATTATATGAGGATAATATTGCTTGCATAGCACAATTAAAGGAATGATACATTAAAGGCGATCGAACAAAACATATTTTACCAAAATTCTTTTTCACTCATGATCTCCAAGAAAAATGTGATATTACTATTCAAAAAATTCGTTCAAGTGACAATCTAGCAGATTTGTTTACTAAAACCCTTCTTCCTACAACATTCGAAAAGTTGATACAAAAGATTGGGATACGCCATTTTAAAGATCTTAAATAATGCAATTGTC
>NW_018401767.1:5801-5944 GCF_002168275.2 Theobroma umbraticum | reverse complement strand
TATTCTTGAAAAGAATTATGTACTCTTTTTCCTTCACTTGGATTTTTTTCCCATAAGGTTTTTTCGTTGTAAGGTTTTAATGAGACATATTCTTAATATAATGGATATTCAAGGGGAAGTGTTATGAATATTTTGTGAATATC
>NW_018401767.1:3767-5526 GCF_002168275.2 Theobroma umbraticum | reverse complement strand
AAGTATTCTTTCAAGTTATTTTTATTTGTTCTTATAAAGTTTTTTTTTCATAACAATTAATTTGAGAAAGGAAAATTAGGAATCCATTGCTTCTTGGAGCCAATCGACTCACCCCCTTCACCTTAGTCACAAGGACGGAGCCTTCTATAATGCTCCCCAAAATGTTTAAAATTTTTTTTATATCATATGAAATTTTTAAATTTTTTTTTATAAATTCTCTTAATGGTCCTTTCAAAATAATTTTTTATTTAATAATTAATTCAAATAAAGAATAACAAAATGATCTCACATATCTCACTCAACTTTAAAGTTTTTTTTCTTTTAATTTATATTATTATTTTTATTTGTTTATTTTTTTCATTTCTCTTCTATTTACTTATATGTTCTAAATCTCTATAAATTTTCTTCCACAATTTTCTACAAACCATCAACCGTATTCTTTTTCATTTCTTTTTGTTATGTCATATGTGGGTTCTATCTTTTACTTGTTATGTTCTTCTTTTTTTATTATATGGATTTTATTTTCTATTATTTTAATTTTTAAAAATTAATAAATTATTATTTAATTCTCAAATATAAGTTATAGTTTTGCACTGTTAGTTAAAATTTTATCAATGTATATTTTTTTTATTAATCATGATTATATAAAAGGAAATTAACTTGAGCATATCTCTTTTATGTGCTTTACGTTTTATATTTAGTTGAAAGAAAATTATCTTGAATATATAGTCTTAAATGATCCTGATTAAATAAGAGAAAATTATAAACTTGTATATCGTATTTAGCTATTTAAATTTTATGCATTATAATTTTATATCTAGTATTACAAATTTAAATAGAAATAAAATAAAAATATTATATAGTGACTGCATTAATTTTTTTTAAGGTTGATTAAAATATGAATGGTCAAAATGATGTAAATGGTCAAAATGATTCTCCTATATTTGAGTCATAAGCTCTAATACTTTAACTCATGAATAAGAGTAATGTAAATCAAAACATCTAATTAACACTCAATCTTAAAGAAATTAATGTTTCCTCATACGTAATTAATAATTAATAAATTTAAATCCAAAAAACATCATCGAATATAACTTTCTTAAAAGATTATTACAAATAATTTATTTTTAGATTTCCATACTACAAAAAATTATTTTTTATTATCAATTTTTTAATTATCGGTTAAATTTAACATATTAATTTTTAAAATTTTTAATCTTTATTTTACTGTCTTTAACCCCCACAACAACAATCGCCTAACTCCACCCCAGCACTAGTCACCAAACCACTTCTAAATTTAGTCTGGCGCTCGTGAAATGCGTCAGGAGCATAATGGACTTTGACTATTGCGGTGATCTTTCCATAGTTAACCAATCTTAATAGCTTTGAAATCAGATAGCTGAGATATTCAACCACAAAGTGGACCTAATACTTTTAGAAAAATACTGATAATCCTTATCTTATTGATTAGCTGATTTATAATCAATTCATAAGGATACGGTTATATCTCTTTTCTCGATTTGTGATTTTCTCTGACATTGCTATTTTATATGTACAGCGGTAAAGAGGAAAGATAATCAGTCACAAATCTAAACTAAGAATAGTAATACAAATGATTAAACCGATTGGTCTAACAATTCATGTTATAGAGAAAAAAGTAGTAGTAATATGGCTGGTGCAAGAAAGAGTAGATGGAAAGCAGCGCTGATCATTTATATCTTTCTGCTTTGCCTCCAACTAGACCTGTCAATATGGGCCG
>NW_018401767.1:3277-3667 GCF_002168275.2 Theobroma umbraticum | reverse complement strand
AACTTTATTAGGAACTTGGCATGTTTAGTATTATTCTATTAAGATGTTAATATATCTATTGGGAAGATTTTTTTTTATATTTTAATAACAAAGTTTATATTTAATGTTCTCTTATGTAAGTTTCTTCCTATATATAGTTTTTATTTTCTTGAAGAAAATATAGATATTCATATGGTTAAACCTAAGATCAATGATGAAGATATGTGTCTAATAGACAATGCTACAACGCACACTATATTTAAAGATAAGAAATATTTTTCCCACTTGACAATGGAAGAAGCTAATGTCAATATAATATCTGCTAGTACAAGATTAATTGAAGGCTCCAGAAGAGTCAATATTTCACTACCTGGAGGAACAAGGTTTATAATAAAAGATGCATTACTTTCT
>NW_018401767.1:1765-2896 GCF_002168275.2 Theobroma umbraticum | reverse complement strand
TGCTCTCAAGGTAAATTAATTATAAGGCCATCACCAGCTAAAGTTGGGATTGAACTCCTTATATTTTTTAAATGTATTTAGGGTGATATATATGGACCCATACATCCACCATGTGGACCATTCAGATATTTTAAGGTTTTAATTGATGTATCAACAAGAAGGTCACATGTGTACTTATTATCAACTTATAATTTGGCATTTGCAAGATTACTAGCACAAATAATTCATTTGCGAGCACATTTTTTTGATTATGCAATCAAAATAATTCGTCTTGACAATGCTGGTGAATTTATGTCTCAAGCTTTTAATGAATATTGCATGTCAATTGGAATAAATGTTGAACAATCTGTTAGTCATGTTCATACCCAAAATGATCTAGTAGAATCATTTATCAAACGTCTTAAATTGATTGCAAGGCCATTACTTATGAAATCCAAACTCTCAATTTCTGCTTGGGGACATGCATTTTGCATGCTGCAGCACTTGTACGCATCAAGCCAATGAGTTATCATAAATTCTCCCCTATACAATTAGTTTATGGTTATGAATCAAATATTTTCCATCTAAGAATTTTTGGATGTGCGGTATAGGTTCCAATTGCTCCATCACAACGCACAAAGATGGGTCCTCAAAAGAGGTTAGAAATATATATTGAATATGAATCTCCATCTATAATTAAATAACTAGAACCTTCAACAGGAGATTTATTTACTACAAGGTTTGCTAATTGTCATTTTGATGAAATAATTTTTTCAACATTAGGGGGAGAAAATAAGCAGCTGAAAAAGAAAATATATTGGAATATATTATCATTATCTAGTCTTGATCCTCGCACAAATCAATGTGAACAAGAAATTCAAAAGATAATTCATTTTCAGTTACCAGACGTATTTACTGACTTAAAAAAATAACTAAATCTCATATACCAGTTGCAAATGCTCCAATTAGAATTAATGTGGGACAATCTACTATTGTTAATGAGTCTAAGACACGCTAGAAGCGTGGAAGACTAATAGGTTCCAAAGATAAAAATCCTTGAAAAAAAAGAGTAAATATTCAAGATGGTCAAGAAGAGGAAACAAAAACTTCAGAAGAGACCCCTGACATAATTTCAAAAGAAATGCAGGTATC
>NW_018401767.1:0-1665 GCF_002168275.2 Theobroma umbraticum | reverse complement strand
TTAAATTTTATAACCCAATTCATCCCATTTTTAATTAAATATGAGCCAACCCGATGGGCTAAGCCCATATTGACAGGTCTACCTCCAACTCTACTAGCGGCGACAAACTCTGCATGTTAATCAGGTATTAAATGAAGAACGAGGGAGTGTGAGAGAGCAAGGCGCAAATCCAAGTTGTTTCAGTCTTTATGTTAGCTTGAAATCTTGGCAAAATACAGTCAAGGTGGCCCCTACACTGTCAATGCTGTGTGAGGAAAGCCAACTGTTGTTATGCAACTCTTTGCCAAGGCAGATGGAGACATGTATAAATGGCTCCACCGTGCAGAGCTGTCTGTTCTTGCAACAGCCAATAAGACAGCAAATGTCAGAAAAAGAAGGCACATGCCATTGCCATAATCAATTTATCCAAATATATGTGTCCCAGCTGTGCTGACCTTCAATTTATCCGTCTGCTTCTGCTTAAGATGCTGTTCATGGCCCAACCACCACCCAGCCAGCTTGTATAGGACATGGACCTCATGCCTAATGGGCCGAACCTTAGAATTGTTCAAACAATTTATTACTTGGGACTTTCTCAATGTACTCATATGATCAAGTTGGGCCCAAGGTTGGAGCATATACAATAAATTTTTGACTTATTTCAAATTATATGTCCTCAAAGAGAGTATGATATTAAGATGGTGTTTGATATCTTATTAGAAATGTTATTATAGTGAATTTGATTACTGGATATATGATTATTAAAATTGTAATTACTAGAAAGATAACTTTGTAACATTTTGTAAAATATAGAAAAGTGATTATTGTAGAGAATATGATTGTTGTGAAGATTACATTGTAATGTTTAGTTTAAAAGTATTTTATTGAAAATATAGTATAAATTTATAAAATTATCTTTATATATGAAAATATAAAATTGAATACTTAGATTCCTTTTAATATAAATTTTTAAGTTTACATTTTTTTATAAAAATTGATTAAAGTAAAAAAATAGAAAATTATTTTTTAAAATAATGAATAAAAATATAAGAACAAAAAACCAAATAAAGAAAAAAGGGCAATCAAGCCAATTGCTGCTAGGTTTCTTCTTTTTATTGATATACTTTGTTTTGCTTCTAGCAAAGTAAAAGTAACTCATCATGCTATGTCCCTACCAGGTAAAAAGATCTTATTCTTCTTCCAAGCACAACACAAAGTGCTTTGAGCTAGAAAGAGAAGAATAGAGATGGGGTTGACATTTACAAAGGTCTTTAGTTGACTTTTTGTCAAGAGGGAGATGCCTATTTTGATGGTGGGTTTTGATGCTGTTGGTAAAATCACTATTTTGTACAAGCTCAATGAAAAAAAAAGGGCTGTGGCCATTGGTATGAAGATTGTTTTTGAAAAAAGAAGAAAAAAAGAGAAAGTTTAAATTATGGTGAGGATAATTTGGAGAAAAATATTCATAACCTTATCTTCGCTAATTTTCTCGTGAGAAAAGGGAATGATATTCTTTTGGATAAAATACCTGACCTTTTATATTTTAATCGAAATTATATAAAAATTTATTAATTTTTGAAATAATCACTCTATTGTAAAAAAATATTTTTCATTGAACATCTAAGTCTAACTGTTAGTATTTTCATCTTACGTCTCAAGGGTAGAAAAATAATTTTATGCTTAATT
>NW_018401766.1:669-3413 GCF_002168275.2 Theobroma umbraticum | reverse complement strand
ATAAATGGACTTTTCTTGTCAATGAATGCCTTTTTTTTTACGTTTCTTGAGGTAGATAATCAATTATTGTATGTTTTAACAAAAAAAGTAAAAAAATTCAACTTAAAATTGATTATGGGATTATAAAACTATTTAAAACGACTAATAAGGCTTCTGAAGGAATGAGTGACTACAAATGAACTTTTCTTACTAATAAATACTTTTTCTTCGCATTTCTCACATAGACATCCAATTATTATCTATTTTAACCCAAAATATAAAAAAAATTGAACTTAAAATCAATTATGAGATTATAAAACTACTTAAAGCGAGTAATAAGGCTTTTCAAGAAATTGGAGACTATAAATGGATTTTTCTTTTGAATAAATGTTTTTTTACACGTTTTTCAAGGTAGGTAGTTAATTACAGTCTATTTTCACACAAAATATGAAAAATTCAAATTAAAATCAATTATAAAACCATTTAAAGTGAGTAATAAGGATTTTGGAGGAATGGGTGACTATAAATGGACTTTTCTTGCCAATAAATACTTTTTTCTTCACGTTTCTTGAGGTAGACAATCAATTATTGTATGTTTTAACCAAAAATGTAAAAACATTCAACTGAAAATCGATTATGTTATTATAGAACCATTTAAAACGACTAACAAGGCTTTTGAAGGAATTGGTGAATAAAAATAGATTTTTCTTATCAATAAATGTTTTTTCCTTCACGTTTCTCAAGGTACACATTCAATTATAGTCTGTTTTAACCAAAAAAGGAAACAAATTGAACTTAAAATCAATTTTGGGATTATAAAACCATTTAAATCCAGTAATAAGGCTTTTGAAGGAATGAGAGACTATAAATGGACTTTTCTGGCCAATGAATGCCTTTTTCTTTACATTTCTTGAGGTAAACATTTAATTATAGTCTGTTTTAACAAAAAATATAAAAGAATTCAACTTAAAATCAATTATGGGATTATAAAACCGTTTAAAGCGAGTAATAAGGCTTTTGAAGGAATGGGTGACTATAAATAGACTTTTTTTACACGTTTCTTGAAGAAGGCATTCAATTATAGTATATTTGAATGAAAAATGTCAAAAAATTCAACCTATAATCAATTATGAAATTATAAAACCATTTAAAATGAGTAATAAGCCTTTTGAAAGAATGGGTGACTATAAATAGACTTTTCTTGTCAATGAATGCTTTTTTCTTCACGTTTCTTGAGATAGATAGTCAATTTTTATCTCTTTTAACAAAAAATGTAAAAAAATTCAACTTAAAATTAATTATGAGATTATAAAACTATTTAAAGCGACTAAAAAGGCTTTTGAAGAAATGAGTGACTATAAATGGACTTTTCGTCTCAATAAATAGTTTTTCTACACGTTTTTTTAGGTAGATATTTAATTATAATCTGTTTTAATCAATAATATAAAAAATTGAATTTAAAATCAATTTTGAAATTATAAAACCATTTAAAGCGAGTAATAAGGGTTTAAAAGAAATAGGAGATTATAAATGGACTTTTCTTACCTATGAATGCTTTGTTCTTCTTGTTTCTCAAGGTAGACATTTAATTATAGTCTATTTTAACCAAAAATGAAAAAAATTCAACTTCAAATCAATTATGAGATTTTAAAACCATTTAAAGTGAGTAATAAGCTTTTTTAAGGAATGGGTGACTATAAATGGACTTTTCTTGCTAATGAATACATTTTTATTCAAGTTTCTTGAAGTAAACAGTCAATTTTTATCTATTAAAACTAAAAATGTAAAAAGATTCAACTTAGAATCAATTATGGGATTAGAAAATGATTTAATGCGAGTAATAAGACTTTTGAAGGAATAAGTGACTATAAATAGACTTTTTTGTCAATGAATGCCTTTGTTTTTACGTTTATCAAGGTAGACATTCAATTATAGTCTGTTTTAACTAAAAATGTAAAAAAATTCAATTTAAAATCAGTTATCAACTTATAAAACTATTTAAGGTGATTATTAAGGCTTTTTAAGGAAAGAGTGACTATAAATGCACTTTTCTTATCAATGAATGCTTTTTTTTTCATGATTCTCAGGGTAGATATTCATTTGTAGTCTATTTTAACCAAAAATATGAAAAATATCAACTTAAAATCAATTATGAGATTATAAAACCATTTAAAGCGAGTATTAAGGCTTTTGAATGAATGAGAGGCTATAAATGGACTTTTCTTGCCAATGAATGTTTTTTTCTTCACGTTTCTCGAGGTAAACATTCATTTACAGTGTGCTTTAATCAAAAATATGAAAAAATTCAACTTAAAATCAATTATGAGGTTATAAAATCATTTAATAGAGTAATAAGGCTTTTAAAGGAATGCGAGAATATAAATGAATTTTTCTTGTCAATCAATGCCTTTTTCTTCATGTTTGTCGAGGTAGACATTCAATTATACTCTGTTTTAGCCAAAAATGTAAACAAATTCAAGTTAAAATTAATTATGAGACTACAAAAACATTTAAAACAAGTAATAAGGCTTTTGAAACAATTAGTGGCTATAAATGGACTTTTGTTGCCAATGAATGCCTTTTTCTTTCATGTGTCATGAGGTAGACTTTTAATTATAATCTGTTTTAACAAAAATTGTAAAAAAAATTAAACTTAAAATCAATTTTGTGATTATAAAACCGTTTAAAGTGAGTAATAAAGCTTTTGAAGGAATGGGTCACTATAAATGGGCTTTTCTTGCTAATGAATGTCTTTTTCTTCATGT
>NW_018401766.1:378-546 GCF_002168275.2 Theobroma umbraticum | reverse complement strand
GATTATAAAACCATTTAAAGTGAGTAATAAGGCTTTTGAAGGAAAGGGAGACCATAAATGGACTTTTCTTGATAAGGAAGGCATTTTTCTTCATGTTTCTCGAGGTAAAAATTAAATTATAGTCTCTTTTTAACTAAAAGTGTAAAAATATTCAACTTAAAATCAATT
>NW_018401766.1:0-184 GCF_002168275.2 Theobroma umbraticum | reverse complement strand
AATTATGAGATTATAAAACCATTTAAAGTGAGCAATAAGGCTTTTGAAGGAAGGGGAGACCATAAATGAACTTTTCATGTCAATAAATGCCTTTTTGTTCATGTTTGTCGAGGTACACATTCAATTATACTCTGTTTTAGCCAAAAATGTAAAAAAATTCAACTTAAAATCAATTATGAGATTA
>NW_018401765.1:862-1039 GCF_002168275.2 Theobroma umbraticum | reverse complement strand
AAGTCCATTTATAGTCACCCATTCTTTCAAAAGCCTTATTACGCACTTTAAATGGTTTTATAATGTTATAATTAATTTTAAGTTGAGTTTTTTTATATTTTTCATTAAAATAGACTATAATTAAATGTTTACCTCAAGAAGCATGAAGAAAAACACATTCATTGGCAAGAAAAGTCC
>NW_018401765.1:309-427 GCF_002168275.2 Theobroma umbraticum | reverse complement strand
CTACCTCAAGAAACGTGAAGAAAAACACATTCATAGGCAAGAAAAGTCCATTTATAGTCATCCATTCTTTCAAAAGTCTTATTATTCGCATTAAATAGTTTATAATCTAATAATTGAT
>NW_018401765.1:167-299 GCF_002168275.2 Theobroma umbraticum | reverse complement strand
AAGTTTTTACTTTTTTCATTAAAATAGACAATAATTGAACTTCTGCCTTGGCAAATGTAAAGAAAAAAGTATTCATTTATAAAAAAAGTCTATTTATAGCCTCTCATTCCTTTAATAGCCTTTTTACTCGTT
>NW_018401765.1:0-143 GCF_002168275.2 Theobroma umbraticum | reverse complement strand
TTAATTTTAAGTGTAATTTTTTTATATTTTTCATTAAAACAGGCTATAATTGAACGTCTTCCTTGTGAGAAGTGAAGAAAAAAGCATTTATTGGTGAGAAAAGTCTATTTATAGCCTCCCATTCCTTCAAAAGCCTTATTACT
>NW_018401764.1:1922-2276 GCF_002168275.2 Theobroma umbraticum | reverse complement strand
TTTTTTACATTTTCTATTAAAATAGACTATAATTGAATGTCTACCTTAAGAAACGTAAAGAAAAAGGCAGTCATTAGCAAGAAAAGTCCATTTATAGACACCCATTCCTTCAAGACCCTTATTACTTGGTTTAAATGGTTTTATAATCTTAAAATTGTTTTAAATTTAAATTCTTTGTACATTTTTTGTTAAAACTGACTAGAATTCAATGTCTAACTTGAGACATATGAAGAAAAAAGTATTCATTGGCAAGAAAAGTTCATTTATAGTCACCAATAACTTCAAAAGTCTTATTACTCTCTTTAAATGGTTTTGTAATGCCATAAATAATTTTAAGTTGAATTTTTTTACATT
>NW_018401764.1:1563-1783 GCF_002168275.2 Theobroma umbraticum | reverse complement strand
AATGGTTTTATAATCTCAAAATTGATTTAAATTTGAATTCCTTGTACATTTTTGATTAAACAGACTAAGATTGAATGTCTACCTTGAGAATCATGAAAAAAAAGGTATTCATTGGCAAGAAAAGTCCATTTATAGTCACCCATTTATTCTAAAGCCGTATTACTTGCTTTAAATGGTTTTATAATGCCTTAATTTATTTTAAGTTGAATTTTTCTACATT
>NW_018401764.1:1478-1553 GCF_002168275.2 Theobroma umbraticum | reverse complement strand
ACAAACTATAATTGAATGTCTACCTTGAGAAACATAAGGAAAAAGATATTCTTTGGCAAGAAAAGTCCATTTATA
>NW_018401764.1:1304-1468 GCF_002168275.2 Theobroma umbraticum | reverse complement strand
CCTTTAAAAGCCTTATTACTCAGTTTAAATAGTTTTATAATCTCAAAATTGACTCAAAATTGAATTTTTTGCACATTTTTTGTTAAAATAGACTGGAATTGAATGTTTACCATGAGAAACGTGAAGAAAAAAGTATTTATTGGCAAGAAAAGTCTATTTATAGT
>NW_018401764.1:1159-1294 GCF_002168275.2 Theobroma umbraticum | reverse complement strand
TTCAAAAGCCTTATTACTCGCTTTAAACAGTTTTATAATGTCAAAATTGATTTAAATTTGAAATCTTTGTACATTTTTAGTTAAAACAAACTAGAATCAAATGTCTACCTTGAGAAACATAAAGAAAAAAGCATT
>NW_018401764.1:1055-1149 GCF_002168275.2 Theobroma umbraticum | reverse complement strand
AAAAGTCCATTTATAGTCACCCATACCTTCAAGAGCTATAATTACTCGCTTTAAATAGTTTTGTAATGCCGTAATTGATTTTAAGTTGATTTTT
>NW_018401764.1:330-499 GCF_002168275.2 Theobroma umbraticum | reverse complement strand
TGCCATAATTGATTTTAAGTTGAATTTTTTTTATATTTTTGGTTAAACAGACTAAGATTGAATGTCTACCTCTAGAATCATAAAGAACAAGGCATTCATTGGGAAGAGAAGTCCATTTATAGTCACTCATTCCTTCGAAAGCTTTATTACTCACTTTAAATGGTTTTAT
>NW_018401764.1:120-320 GCF_002168275.2 Theobroma umbraticum | reverse complement strand
TTGATTTAAATTTGAATTCTTTGTACATTTTTGGTTAAAATAGACTAAGATTGAATGTCTACCTTGAGAATCATGAAGAAAAAGGCATTTATTGACAAGAAAAGTCCATTTATGGTCACCCATACCTTCAAAAGCAGTATTACTTGCTTTAAATGATTTTGTAATGCCGTAACTTATTTTAAGTTGAATTTTTCTACATT
>NW_018401764.1:0-110 GCF_002168275.2 Theobroma umbraticum | reverse complement strand
ACAGACTATAATTGAATGTCTACCTTGGGAAACATAAAGAAAAAGACATTCTTTGGCGAGAAAAGTCCATTTATAGTTACCCATTCCTTCAAAAGCCTTATTACTCAGTT
>NW_018401763.1:1516-1679 GCF_002168275.2 Theobroma umbraticum | reverse complement strand
AAGCAAGTAATAAGGCTTTCGAAGGCTTGAGTGACTATAAATGGACTTTTTGTGATAATGGTTTGCTTTTGCTTTACGGTCCCCATGGCAGGAACTCAATTATAGCATTTTTTAACCAAAAATATAAAAAACATTCAACTTAAAATCAATTATGAGATTATAA
>NW_018401763.1:1227-1493 GCF_002168275.2 Theobroma umbraticum | reverse complement strand
ATAAATGGACTTTTCTTGCCAATGAGTACCTTCTTCACGTTTCCCAAGCCAAGCATTCAATTATAATCTGTTCTTACAAAAAACGTCAAAAAATTCAATCTAAAATCAATTATGATGTTCTAAAACCATTTAAAGTGAGCAATAAGGCTTTTGAAAGAATAGGAGATTATAAATAGACTTTTCTTACCAATGAGTTCCTTTTTCTTCACTTTTCTCGAGGTGAACATTCTATTATAATCTGTTTTAACTAAAAATGTACAAAGAAT
>NW_018401763.1:957-1111 GCF_002168275.2 Theobroma umbraticum | reverse complement strand
AGTGACTATAAATGGACTTTTCATGCCAATGAATGTCTTTTTCTTTATAGCTCTCGAGGTAGACATTCAATTATAGTCTGTTTTAACCTAAAATGTAAACAAAAATTCAACCTTAAAATCAATTATGGCATTACAAAACTATTTAAAGCAAGTA
>NW_018401763.1:695-940 GCF_002168275.2 Theobroma umbraticum | reverse complement strand
ATGGGTGGCTATAAGTGGACTTTTCTTGCAAATTAATGCTTTTTTCTTTATTTTTCTCAAGGTAGACATTTAATTCTAGTCTGTTTTAACCAAAAATGACAGAAGAATTCAAATTTAAATGAATTTTAAGATTACAAAACCATTTAAAGTGAGTAATAAGTTTTTTAAAGGAATAGGTGACTATAAATTGACTTTTCGTACCAATGAATACCTTTTTCTTTATGTTTCTCAAGGTAGACATTCAA
>NW_018401763.1:342-685 GCF_002168275.2 Theobroma umbraticum | reverse complement strand
TTTTAACTAAAAATATAAAAACAATTCAACTTAAAATTAATTATGGCATTAGAAAAATCATTTAAAATGAGTATTGAGGCTTTTGAAGGTATGGGTGACTATAAATGGACTTTTCTTGCTAATGAGTACCTTTTTCTTCACGTTTCCCAAGACAAATATTCAATTATAGTATGTTCTAACCAAAAAAGTCAAAATATTCAATCTAAAATCAATTATGAGGTTATCAAACCATTTAAAGTGAGTGGTGACTATAAATGGACTTTTCTTACCAACGAATTCCTTTTTCTTCACTTTTCTCAAGGTAGACATTCTATTATAATCTGTTTTAACGAAAAATGTACAA
>NW_018401763.1:0-143 GCF_002168275.2 Theobroma umbraticum | reverse complement strand
CAATTATGGCATTACAAAACTATTTAAAGCAAGTAATAAGGCTTTTGAAGGTGTGGGCGGCTATAAATGGACTTTTCTTGGAAATTAATGTTTTTTTCATCATTTTTCTTAAGGTAGGCATTCAATTGTAGTCTGTTTTAACC
>NW_018401762.1:1807-1917 GCF_002168275.2 Theobroma umbraticum | reverse complement strand
TTTGGTTAAAACAAACTATAATTCAATGTCTACTTAGAGAAACATGAAGAAAAATTCATTCATTGGTAAGAAAAGTCTCTTTATAGTCACCCATTCCTTCAAAAGCCTCA
>NW_018401762.1:1566-1797 GCF_002168275.2 Theobroma umbraticum | reverse complement strand
TAAATTGTTTTATAATCCCATAATCGATTTTAAGATGAATTTTTTTATATTTTTAGTTAAAATAGACTATAATTCAATGTCTACTCAGAGAAACGTGAAGAAAAACGGATTCGTTGGCAACAAAAGTTCCTTTATAATCATCCATTCCTTCAAAAACCTTATTACTCACTATGAATTGTTTTATAATCTCATAACAGATTTTAAGTTAAATTTTTTTACATTTTTTATTAA
>NW_018401762.1:1363-1556 GCF_002168275.2 Theobroma umbraticum | reverse complement strand
AATTGAATGTCTACCTTGAGAAATGTGAAGAAAAATATAGTAATTAGCATGAAAAATTCATTTATAATCACCTATTCCTTCAAAAGCCTTATTACTCGCTTTGAATTATTTTATAATCTCATAATTCATTTTAAATTAATTTTTTTTTGATTGAAACAGACTATAATTGAATATCCATTTATAATCTCATTAT
>NW_018401762.1:1240-1353 GCF_002168275.2 Theobroma umbraticum | reverse complement strand
GCATTCATTGGGAAGAAAAGTCCATTTACAGTCAGCCATTCCTTCAAAAACTTTTTTATTCGTTTTAAATTGTTTTATAATCTCATAATTGATTTTAAGTTGAATTTTTTTAC
>NW_018401762.1:716-849 GCF_002168275.2 Theobroma umbraticum | reverse complement strand
TTTATAATCTCATAATTAATTTTAAGTTGAATTTTTTAACATTTTTTGTTAAAAAAACAATAATTGAATGCCTACCTCAAGAAATGTGTAGAAAAAGCCATTCATTGACAAGAAAAATCAATTTAAAGTTAGC
>NW_018401762.1:400-706 GCF_002168275.2 Theobroma umbraticum | reverse complement strand
AAAGCCTTATTACGCGCTTTAAATTATTTTATAATCTCATAATTGAATTTAAGTTGTTTTTTTTATATTTTGGTTAAAACAGACAATAATTCAATGTCTACTTAGAGAAACGCGAAGAAAAATGCATTCGTTGGCAAGAAAAGTCCATTTATAGTTACTCATTCCTCTAGAAGCCTTATTACTCGTTTTAAATTATTTTATTGTCTCATAATTAATTCTAAGTTAAATTGTTTTCACATTTTTAGATAAAACAGACTATAATTGAATGCTTGTCTTAGGAAATGTATAGAAAAACCCATTCATTGA
>NW_018401762.1:0-390 GCF_002168275.2 Theobroma umbraticum | reverse complement strand
CCATTTATAGTCACCCATTCCTTCAAAAGCTTTTGTACTCGTTTTAAATTATTTTATAATCTTATAATTATTTTTAAGTTGATTTTTTTTACGTTTTTGGTTAAAATAGACTATAATTGAATGTCTACCTTGAGAAACTTGAAGAAAAATGCATTTGTTGATAAGAAAAGTCTATTTATAGTTACCAATTCTTTCGGAAGCCTTATTACTCGTTTTAAATTGTTTCATAATCTCATAATTAATTTTAAGTTGAATTTCTTTACATTTTTTTTGTTAAAACAAACTGTAATTGAATGTCTATCTCAAGAAACATGAAGAAAAAGGTATTCATTTGCAAGAAAAGTCCTTTTATAGTCACTCATTCCTCAAAAGCCTCATTACTCGCTGTAA
>NW_018401761.1:1495-1616 GCF_002168275.2 Theobroma umbraticum | reverse complement strand
ATATGTTTTTCTTCACGTTTTTCAAGGTAAATATACAGTTATAATCTGTTTTAGTAAAAAAGATAACAAAACTGAAATTAAAACCAATTATGAGGTTATAAAATCAATTAAAGCAAGTAAT
>NW_018401761.1:888-1010 GCF_002168275.2 Theobroma umbraticum | reverse complement strand
AAGCATGGGTGACTATATAAGGACTTTTCTTGTCAATAGGTATCTGTTTCTTCACGTTTCTCGAGGTTAACATTCAATTATAATCTGTTTTAATAAAAAATATAAAAAAACACAAATTAAAA
>NW_018401761.1:741-862 GCF_002168275.2 Theobroma umbraticum | reverse complement strand
AAAGCGAGTAATAAGGCTTTTGAAGGCATTGGTGTCTATAAATAGACTTTTTTTACTAATGGATATGTTTTTCTTCACGTTTCTCAAGGTAAATATACAGTTATAATCTGTTTTAGTAAAA
>NW_018401761.1:0-139 GCF_002168275.2 Theobroma umbraticum | reverse complement strand
GCTTTTGAAGGCATCGGTGTCTATAAATAGACTTTTTTTGCTAATGGATATCTTGTTCTTCACGTTTCTCAAGGTAAATATACAGTTATAATCTGTTTTAATGAAAATATAAAAAAATTCAAATTAAAATCAATTATGG
>NW_018401760.1:1808-2063 GCF_002168275.2 Theobroma umbraticum | reverse complement strand
CGTTGGCAAGAAAAGTCCATTTATAGTCACCCATTACTTCAAAAGCCTTATTACGCACTTTAAATAGTTTTCTAATCTCAAAATTAATTTTAAGTTCAAATTTATGTACATTTTTAGTTCAAACATATTATAGTTGAATGTCTAGCTTAAGAAATGTGAAGAATTAGGCATTCATTGGCAAGAAAAGCCCATTTATAATCATCCATTCTTTTAAAAGCCTTATTACTCTCATTAAATGGTTTTATAATCTCAAAA
>NW_018401760.1:1654-1798 GCF_002168275.2 Theobroma umbraticum | reverse complement strand
TTTCAATTCTTTGTACATTTTTGTTCAAATAGATTATAATTTAATATCTACCTCGAGAAAAGTGAAGAAAATGACATTCAATAAAAAGAAAAGTCCATTTATAGTCACCCATCATTTCAAAAGCCTTATTACTTACTTTAAAAG
>NW_018401760.1:1490-1644 GCF_002168275.2 Theobroma umbraticum | reverse complement strand
CTCATAATTGATTTTAAGTTGAATTGTTTTAAATTTTTTGTGAAAATAGATTATAATTGAATGTTTACCTTGAAAAATGTCAAGAAAAAGACATTCATTAGCAAGAAAAGTCTATTTCTAGTCACCCATTACTTCAAAAGCCTTATTGCTCACT
>NW_018401760.1:1313-1480 GCF_002168275.2 Theobroma umbraticum | reverse complement strand
TTATAATCTCAAAATCGATTTTAAGTTCAAATTTATTTATATTTTTGGTGAAAACATATTATAATTGAATGTCTAACTTGAGAAACGTGAAGAAAAAGATATTGGTTGGTAAGAAAAGCCCATTTATAGTCACTTATTCCTTCAAAATCCTTATTACTCACTTTAAA
>NW_018401760.1:809-1303 GCF_002168275.2 Theobroma umbraticum | reverse complement strand
ATCTCAAAATTGATTTAAATTTGAATTCTTTGTACATTTTTTGTTAAAGCAAATTATAATTGAATGTCTATCTCTAGAAATTTCAAGTAAAAGGCATTCATTGGTAAGAAAAGTCTATTTATAGTCACCCATTGCTTTACAAGCCTTATTGCTAACTTTAAATAGTTTTATAATTTCAAAATTGATTTTAAGTTCAAATTTATTTATATTTTTCATTAAAACAGATTATAATTGAATGTCTAGGTGGAGAAACATGAAGAAAAAGGCATTCGTTGGCAAGAAAAGCACATTTATAGTCACCCATCCCTTCAAAAGTCTTATTACTCGCTTTAAATAGTTTTATAATCACAAATTTGATTTAAATTTGAATTCTTTATACATTTTTAGTTAAAATAGATTATAATTGAATGCCTACATTAAGAAACGTAAAAAAAGGTCATTAATGAACAAGAAAAGTCCATTTATAACTACTCATTCCTTCAAAAGCCTTATTA
>NW_018401760.1:272-687 GCF_002168275.2 Theobroma umbraticum | reverse complement strand
TCATTGGCAAGAAAAGTCCATTTATAGTCACTCATTCCTTCAAAAGCTTTATTATTTACTTTAAATGGTTTTGTAATCTCAAAATTGATTTTAACTTGAATTTTTTTACATTTTTTGTTAAAAGAGGCTATACCTGAATATCTGCCTTGGGGAACATGAAACGAAAGCTAGCCATTGGCATGAAAAGTCTATTTATGGTCACTCAAACCTTCGAAAGCCTTATTTCTTTGTTTAAATGATTTCATAAACTAATAATTATTTTTCAGTTGAATATTTTAACATTATTCGTTAAAATAGACTAGAATTGAATGTTTACCTCCAGAAAAATGAAGAAAAAAGCATTCATTGGCAAGAAAAGTCCATTTACAGTCATCCGTACCCTTAAAAGCCTTATTACTCGCTTTAAATAGTTTTA
>NW_018401760.1:91-262 GCF_002168275.2 Theobroma umbraticum | reverse complement strand
ATTAATTTTAAGTTGAAATTTTTTACATTTTTAGTTAAAATATATTATAATTGAATGTCTACCTCAAGAACATGAAAAAAAGGATATTCATTGGCAAAAAACGTCCATTTATAGTCACCCATTCCTTCAAAAGCCTTATTACTCATTGTAAAAGGTTTTATAATCTCATAA
>NW_018401760.1:0-81 GCF_002168275.2 Theobroma umbraticum | reverse complement strand
GTTGAATTGTTTTACATTTTAGGTTAAAACAGATTATAATTGAATGTCTACCTCGAAAAATGTCAAGAAAAAGGCATTTAT
>NW_018401759.1:984-1134 GCF_002168275.2 Theobroma umbraticum | reverse complement strand
TTGCTATTTCTTTGGTGTGGGCGGATATCACAAGGATGAACTTAAAATGGCCTATTGAAATATATTATAATTGAATGTTTGCTTTAGGGAAACACCAAGTAAAAGCCATCCATTGACAAGAAAAGTTCATTTACAGTCACTCAAGCCTTC
>NW_018401759.1:692-809 GCF_002168275.2 Theobroma umbraticum | reverse complement strand
TTAAATAGTTTTAGAATCACATAATCTATTTTAAATTAAATTTTTTCATATTTTTTTAAAATATATTCTAATTGAATGTCTGTTCTGGGAAACGTGAAGCAAAAGCCATCCATTAGC
>NW_018401759.1:473-651 GCF_002168275.2 Theobroma umbraticum | reverse complement strand
AAGTTGAATTTTTTTACATTTTGGGTTAAAACAAATTATATTTAAATGTCTACCGCGAGAAACATGAAGAAAAAGCCATTCATTTGTCAGAAAGGCCTATTTATAGTCACTTATGCTTTCGAATGCCTTATTACTCGCTTTAAATGGTTTTATAACCTCATAATTAATTTTAAGTTAA
>NW_018401759.1:0-169 GCF_002168275.2 Theobroma umbraticum | reverse complement strand
CTATTTATAGTCACCCAAGCTTTGGAATGCTTATTACTCATTTTAAATTGTTTTATAATCTCATAACTACTTTTAAGTTGAATTTTTTTCATTTTTAGTTCAAACAGATTATAAATGAATGTTTGCCTCAGAAAACATAAAGAAAAGGCCATTCATTGGCAACAAAAGT
>NW_018401758.1:1040-1139 GCF_002168275.2 Theobroma umbraticum | reverse complement strand
AACTTAAAATCAATTATAAGATTAGAAAACTATTTAAAGCGAGTAATAAGTCTTCTTAAGGAATGGGTGACTATAAATGGACTTTTCTTACTAATGAAT
>NW_018401758.1:926-1030 GCF_002168275.2 Theobroma umbraticum | reverse complement strand
TCATGTTTCTCAAATAGACATTCAATTATTATCTATTTTAATAAAAATGTAAAACAATTCAACAAAAAATCTATTATTAGATTATAAAACCACTTAAAGTAAGT
>NW_018401758.1:784-916 GCF_002168275.2 Theobroma umbraticum | reverse complement strand
TTGAAGGAATGAGAGGCTGTAAATAAACTTTCCTTGCTAATGAATGCTTTTTTTTTACGTTTCTCAAGGCAGACATTGAATTATATTTTGTTTTAATGAAAAATGTAAAAAAATTGAACTTAAAATCAATTA
>NW_018401758.1:469-611 GCF_002168275.2 Theobroma umbraticum | reverse complement strand
TGAAGGACTGAGAGGCTATAAATAGACTTTTGTTATCAATGAATGCTTTTTTCTCCATGGTTCTCAAGGCAAACATTCAACTATAGTTTGTTTTAACTAAAATTGTTAAAAAATTCAACTTAAAATCAATTATGACATTATA
>NW_018401758.1:322-450 GCF_002168275.2 Theobroma umbraticum | reverse complement strand
ATAAGGCTTTTGAAGGAATGGGTGACTATAAATAGACTTTTCTTAACAATGAATACTTTTGTGTTCACATTTTTCAAGATAGACAATCAATTATTGTCTGTTTTAATTAAAAATATAAAAAAATTTAA
>NW_018401758.1:157-312 GCF_002168275.2 Theobroma umbraticum | reverse complement strand
ATTATTAGATTATAAAATCATTTAAAGCAAGTAATAAGGCTTCTGAAGGAATGAGAGGCTATAAATATACTTCTCTTGCAAATGAATGCTTTTTTCTGCACTTTTCTCAAGGTAAACATCCAATTATAGTCTATTTTAATGAAAAATGTAAAAAA
>NW_018401758.1:0-147 GCF_002168275.2 Theobroma umbraticum | reverse complement strand
AAATTAATTATGAGATTATAAAACTATTTAGAACGAGTAAAATGGCTATTAAAGAAATGAGAAGCTATAAATGGACTTTTTTATCAATGAATGTTTTTTCTTCACGTTTGTCAGGGTAGACGTTCAATTATAGTCTATTTTAATGAA
>NW_018401757.1:2158-2313 GCF_002168275.2 Theobroma umbraticum | reverse complement strand
TTAGGTTGAATTTTTTTACATTTTTTGTTAAAACAGATTATAATTGAATGTTTGCTTTAGGAAACAAGAAGAAAACCAATTCATTTGTAAGAAAAGCCCATTTATAGTCACCCAAACCTTCAAAATCCTTATTACTCGCTTTAAATGGTTTTATA
>NW_018401757.1:1939-2148 GCF_002168275.2 Theobroma umbraticum | reverse complement strand
TGATTTTAGGTTAAATTTTTTTACATTTTTGGTTAAAACAAATTGTAATTGAATGTCTACCTTGGGAAATGTGAAGAAAAAGCTATTCATTAACAAGAAAAGTCCATTTATCATCACCTAATCCTTCGAAAGTCTTATTACTCACTTTAAATTAGTTTTAAAATCTCATAATTGATTTTAAGTTGAATTGTTTTACATTTTTGATTAAA
>NW_018401757.1:1646-1784 GCF_002168275.2 Theobroma umbraticum | reverse complement strand
TGATTTTAAGTTGAATTTTTTTTATATTTTTGGTTAAAATAGATTATAATTGAAGGTCTACCTTAGAAAATATGAAGAAATAGACATTCATTGGCAAGAAAAGTCCATTTATAGTCACCCATTCCCTTAAAAGCCTTA
>NW_018401757.1:1481-1625 GCF_002168275.2 Theobroma umbraticum | reverse complement strand
GTAATCTCATATTTGATTTTAAGTTGAATTCTTTTATATATTTGGTTTAAATAGATTCTAATTAAAAAAAGACCATGGGAAATGTGAAGACAAAATCATTCATTGACTAAAAAAGTCCATTTATAGTAACCCATGCCTTGGAAG
>NW_018401757.1:442-1471 GCF_002168275.2 Theobroma umbraticum | reverse complement strand
TCGCTTTAAATGGTTTTACAATCTCACAATTGATTTTAGGTTAAATATTTTTTATATTTTTAGTTCAAACAGAATATAATTGACTGTCTTCCTTAAAAAACATGAAGAAAAAGCCACTCATTGATGGAAAAAGTTCATTTATAGTCACCTATGCCTTCAAAAGCCTTATTCCTCACTTTAAATAGTTTTATAATCCCATAATTGATTTTACGTTGATTTTTTTTTACATTTTTGGTTAAAACAGATTGTAATTAAATGTTTACCTTGAGAAATATGAAAAAAAAAACTCATTTATTGGTAAGAGAAGCCCATTTGTAATCACCCAAGCATTCGAAAGCCTTATTACTCGCTTTAAATGATTTTACAATCTCATACTTAATTTTAAGTTGAATTATTTTATATTTTTGTTAAAATATATTACAATTGAATATTTGCCTTGAGAAACGTGAAACAAAAGCCATTCATTGGTGCAAAAAGTCTATTTGTTGTCACTTAAGCCTTCAAAAGCTTTATTACTCGCCTTAAATAGTTTTATTATCTTATAATTGATTTTAAGCTAAATTTTTTTACATTTTTAGTTGAAATAGATTATAGTTAAATGTCTACCTTAGGAAACGTAATGAAAAAGCCATTCATTGACAAGAAAAGTCCATTTATAATTATCCATGTCTTCAAAAGCCTTATTGCTCCCTTTAAATGATTTTATAACCTCCAAATTGATTTTAAGTTGAATGTTTTTACATTTTTGGTTAAAATAGATTGTAATTGAATGTCTGTCTCTGAAAATGTGAAGAAAAAGTCATTTATTAATAGCAAAAATCCATTTATAGTCACCCATTTCTTCAAAAGCCTTATTTCTCTCTTTAAATAGTTTTATAAACTCATAATTGATTTTAGGTTGTATTTTCTTGCATTTTTGGATAAAACGGGTTATAATTAAGTGTCTACCTCAAGAAATGTAAAGAAAAAGTCATTAATTGGCAAGAAAAGTCCATTTATAGTCACCTATTCTTTCAAAAGCCTTATTAC
>NW_018401757.1:0-211 GCF_002168275.2 Theobroma umbraticum | reverse complement strand
TCCCTTTAAATGGTTTTATAATCTCATAATTGATTTTAAGTTAAATTTTTTTATTTTGTTAGTTAAAATAGATAACTTGTTCTTCATGTCTACCTTGAGATACGTGAGGAAAAAGTTATTCATTGGCAACAAAAGTCCATTTACAGTCACCTATACCTTCAAAAGCTTTATTACCCACTTTAAATGGTTTTATAAACTCATAATTGATTTT
>NW_018401756.1:2216-2325 GCF_002168275.2 Theobroma umbraticum | reverse complement strand
TTTTTGTCAATAAATGCTTGTTTCTTAACGTTTCTTAAGGTAGACATTCAATTATAGTATGTTTTAATAAAAAATATGACAAAATTCAACTTAAAATGAATTATGAGAT
>NW_018401756.1:2047-2206 GCF_002168275.2 Theobroma umbraticum | reverse complement strand
TTTAAAGCAAGTAATAAGCCTTTTGAAGAATAGGTGACTCGAAATAGACTTTTCTTGTCAATCAATGGCTTTTTCTGCACGTTTCTCGAGATAAACATTCAATTATTGTCTATTTTGAAGAAAAATGTAACAAAATTCAACTTAAAATCAATTATGAGA
>NW_018401756.1:1888-2037 GCF_002168275.2 Theobroma umbraticum | reverse complement strand
ATTTAAACCGAGTAATAAGGCTTTCGAAAGAATGAGTGACTACAAAAGGATTTTTCTTCTCAATGAATGGCTTTTTTTGTAGGTTTCTCAAGGTCGACAATTAATTATAGTCTGTTTTAACAAAAAATGTAAAAAAATTCAACTTAAAA
>NW_018401756.1:1565-1707 GCF_002168275.2 Theobroma umbraticum | reverse complement strand
ATAAGCCTTTTGAAGGAATGGGTGACTCCAAATGAACTTTTCTTGTCAATGAATGCTTATTTTTTCACGTTTCTCAAGATAGATATTAAATTATAGTATGTTTTAATCGAAAATGTAAAAAAATTCAACTTAAAATCAATTA
>NW_018401756.1:1296-1459 GCF_002168275.2 Theobroma umbraticum | reverse complement strand
ATTATGAGATTATAAAATCATTTAAACCGCGTAATAAGGCTTTCGAAAGAATTGGTAACTAAAAATGGATTTTTCTTCTTAATGAATGGCTTTTTCTACACCTTTTCTGAGGCAGGCTTCAATTATAGTCTGTTTTAAATAAAAATGTAAAAAAATTCAACTT
>NW_018401756.1:867-995 GCF_002168275.2 Theobroma umbraticum | reverse complement strand
TGAAGGAATGGGTGACTCTAAATGGACTTTTCTTCTCAATGAATACTTATTTCTTCACGTTTCTCGATGTAGATATTCAATTACAGTATGTTTTAATCAAAAATGTGAAAAAATTCAACTTAAAATCA
>NW_018401756.1:661-785 GCF_002168275.2 Theobroma umbraticum | reverse complement strand
TCAATTATAGTCTGTTTTAATCAAAAATGTAAAAAAATCAACTTAAAATCAATTTTGAGATTATTAAACAATTTAAAGTAAGTAATAAGCCTTTTAAAGGAATGGGTGACTCTAAATGGACTTT
>NW_018401756.1:379-632 GCF_002168275.2 Theobroma umbraticum | reverse complement strand
AATTATTGTCTGTTTTAAAGAAAAATGTAAAAAAATTCAACTTAAAATTAATTACGAGATTATAAAATCGTTTAAAACGAGTAACAAGCTTTTTGAAGGAATGAGTGACTATAAATAGACTTTTCTTGTCAAAGAATTCTTGCTTCTTCACATTTGTAGAGGCAAACATTCAATTATGAGTGACTATAAATGAACTTTACTTCTCAATGAATGGCTTTTTCTACACGTTTCTCGAGGTAGACATTCAATTATA
>NW_018401756.1:108-192 GCF_002168275.2 Theobroma umbraticum | reverse complement strand
AAATATAAAAAAATTCAACTTAAAATCAAATATGAGATTATAAAACCATTTAAATGGATTAATAAGCTTTTTGAAGGAATGGGT
>NW_018401756.1:0-98 GCF_002168275.2 Theobroma umbraticum | reverse complement strand
GTAATAATCCTTTGAAGGAATGGGCATAAATGGACTTTTCTTATCAATCAATGGCTTTTTCTGCACATTTCTCGAGTTAGACATTCAATTATTGTCTG
>NW_018401755.1:1137-1248 GCF_002168275.2 Theobroma umbraticum | reverse complement strand
CAAGAAACGTGAAGAAACAAGCATTCATTGATAAGAAAAGTCTATTTAGAGTCATCGATTCCTTCAAAAACTTTATTACTCGCTTTAAATAGTTTTATAATCTCATAATTG
>NW_018401755.1:952-1114 GCF_002168275.2 Theobroma umbraticum | reverse complement strand
TTTTTTATTAAAACATATTATAATTGAATGTCTACCTCAAGCAATGTGAAGAAACAAGGATTTATTGACAAGAAAAATCTATTTAGAGTGACCCTTTCCTTCAAAAGGTTATTACTCGCTTTAAATGATTTTATAATCTCGTAATTGATTTTAAGTTAAATT
>NW_018401755.1:793-931 GCF_002168275.2 Theobroma umbraticum | reverse complement strand
CATACTATAATTGAATGTCTACCTTGAGAAACGTAAAGAAACAAGCATTCATTGTCAGGAAAAGTCCATTTAGAGTTACCTATTCTTCATAAGGTTTATTACTCGCTTTAAATAGTTTTATAATCTCATAATTGATTT
>NW_018401755.1:284-439 GCF_002168275.2 Theobroma umbraticum | reverse complement strand
ATTTTTTTACATTTTTTGTAAAAACAGACTATCATTAAATATCTTCCTCGAGAAACGTGTAAAAAAAACCATTCATTGCGAACAAAAGTCCATATATAGCCACCCATTCTTTCAAAAGCCTTATTACTAGGTTTAAATGATTTTATAATCTCATA
>NW_018401755.1:151-274 GCF_002168275.2 Theobroma umbraticum | reverse complement strand
AGTTGAATTTTTTTACATTTTTTGTTAAAACGGACTATATGTAAATGCTTGGCTCGAGAAACGTGAAAAAAACCATTCATTGAGAAGAAAAGTCCATTTATAGTCACACATTCCTTCAAAAGC
>NW_018401755.1:0-141 GCF_002168275.2 Theobroma umbraticum | reverse complement strand
GCTTTAAATGGTTTTATAATCTCATAATCGATTTTAAGTTGAATTTTTTTTTTATTAAAACATACTATAATTGAATGTCTACCTCTTGAAACATGAAGAAACAAGCATTCATTGACAAGAAAAGTCCATTTAGAGTCACCT
>NW_018401754.1:1288-1519 GCF_002168275.2 Theobroma umbraticum | reverse complement strand
TTATAGTCACCCATTCCTTCAAAAGCCTTATTACTTGCTTTAAATAGTTTTATACTGTCATAATTGATTTTAAGTTGAATTTTTTTTACATTTTGCATTTACACAGACTATAATTGAATGCCTTCCTTTGGAAACATGCAAAAAAAGTAATTCATTAAGAAGAAAAGTCAATTTATACATTCCTTCAAAAGCCTTATTACTAGCTTTAAATGGTTTTATAATCTAATAATT
>NW_018401754.1:845-973 GCF_002168275.2 Theobroma umbraticum | reverse complement strand
TACTCGCTTTAAATGGTTTTATAATCTCATAATTGCTTTTAAGTTGAATTTTTTCATATTTTTAGTTAAAACTAACTATAAATGAATGTCTACCTTGAGAAACATGAAGAAAAAGCATTCATTGGCAA
>NW_018401754.1:593-722 GCF_002168275.2 Theobroma umbraticum | reverse complement strand
ATAATCTCATAATTGATTTGAAGTTGAATTTTTTTATATTTTTGGTTAAAACAGGCTATAATTGAATTCTACATAGAGAAATATGAAGAAAAAGAGATTCATTGGCAAGAAAAGTCCATTTATAGTCAC
>NW_018401754.1:128-367 GCF_002168275.2 Theobroma umbraticum | reverse complement strand
CTTGAGAAACATGAAGAAAAAATTATTTATTGGCAAGAAAAGTCCATTTATAGTTACCCATTCCCTCAAAAGCCCTATTACTTGCTTTAAATAGTTTTACAATCTAATAATTGATTTTAAGTAGAATTTTTTACATTTTTCATTAAAATAGACTATATTTAATTACTTGCCTCAAGATACATATCTAAAAAGTCATTCGTTGAGAAGAAAAGTCCATTTATAGTCACCCATTCCTTCAA
>NW_018401754.1:0-118 GCF_002168275.2 Theobroma umbraticum | reverse complement strand
ATTCGCTTTAAATTGTTTTATAATCTCATAATTGATTTTGAGTTGAATTTTTTGATATTTTTATTTAAAACAGACTATAAATGAATGTCTACCTTGAGAAACATGAAGAAAAAGCATT
>NW_018401753.1:1188-1351 GCF_002168275.2 Theobroma umbraticum | reverse complement strand
CATATAAATGATTTTAAAATTGAATTTCTCTCAGTTTTGGTTAAGACAAAAGTCTTCCATTGACAACAAAAGCCTATTTATAGTCAGTCATGATTTTCAAAAGCCTTGTTACTCACTTTAAGCAAATTTATAAATTTTTGAATAATTTAAAATTTAATTCTTT
>NW_018401753.1:1066-1178 GCF_002168275.2 Theobroma umbraticum | reverse complement strand
GCTTAAAACATATCATAATTTGATGTTTGCTGCGGAAAACGTGAAGCAAGAGTCATCTATTAACAAGAAAAGTCCATTTGTGGTCACTCATATTTTCAAAAGTCATATTACT
>NW_018401753.1:577-731 GCF_002168275.2 Theobroma umbraticum | reverse complement strand
AACTTTTAAAATCATTTTGAATTGAATTATTTTTACATTTTTGGTTAATATAGACCATCATTGAATATTTGCATCAAGAAACATGAAGCAAAAGTGATCAATTGACAAGAAAGTCCATTTATAGACACTCATACCTTCGAAAGCCTTGTTACTC
>NW_018401753.1:0-288 GCF_002168275.2 Theobroma umbraticum | reverse complement strand
ATTCACTAGAAAAGTTGATTTATAGTCTCTCATACCTTCGAAAGCCTTGTTACTTGCTTTAAGTAGATTTATAATTTTTTAAATAATTTTAAATTAATTATTTTTATATTTTTGATTAAAACAAATCATGATTTGATGTTTGCATCAAGAAATGTGAAGTAAAAAAATCTATTGACAAAGAAAGTTAACTTATAGTCACTCCTGCCCTCAAAAGCCATGTTACTAATTTTAAGCGGATTTATAACTTTTAAAATGACTTTCAATGAATTTTTTTTTACATTTTTTGTT
>NW_018401752.1:749-1009 GCF_002168275.2 Theobroma umbraticum | reverse complement strand
ATTGTTATGTTAATTAAATAATGCTTAGAAACCCGTAAATACTTTATCTTTACCTTATGTGAGCTTTGATACTTAAGAAAATCACAAAACCTTTAAGCTTTAGTAACCAATAGAAAATTTAGGCATTGAAACAACATTCTTAGTTATGGGGAAATCATAAATCAAAGATTTAAAGTTGAAAAATATCACCTTATTATCAAAAACTTAAAACCAAGCTTCAAAATCATAAAAAATGGTCATTTAGATTGAAAATGGGTTTA
>NW_018401752.1:546-739 GCF_002168275.2 Theobroma umbraticum | reverse complement strand
AGGTTGAGAAAATACCTGGAAAAATTACTAAAACTCACTAACCTTCGTAAATTGTAACCTATTATAGTTCAGGATGTGAAATTACATTTTTAACCCTTTTATGTTTCTAAAATCGGCATCATTTATCAATAGATATGGCCATTTATCGATAAATGTCTATTCATAGATATGAACATTTCTGGATAGATGTTCG
>NW_018401752.1:362-536 GCF_002168275.2 Theobroma umbraticum | reverse complement strand
TCTATCGATGGATGGAGCCAGCTATCAATAGATTTTCTATCGATAAGTGTAAACATCTATTGATAAATGTTCATTTGTTCGTTTAAAACCTTTCTAGGGTGTATCTATCGATAGATGTTCTTCATCTATTGATAGATAAGCTTTGGTGAGCAAAAATAAACATTAAAAACTTGT
>NW_018401752.1:167-290 GCF_002168275.2 Theobroma umbraticum | reverse complement strand
AGTTTTGAATGTTTAAAACATGAAACCAACTTGCTTACTTAAGGATTTTTTATTTCACTCTTTTACATCAATGTGGGATTTCACATTCTTCCTCCCTTATGGAAATTCATCTTTGAATTTAGA
>NW_018401752.1:0-157 GCF_002168275.2 Theobroma umbraticum | reverse complement strand
ACCATCATTGAATAAGTATGGGTACTTTACTTGCAAGTCATCCTTGGCTTCGTAAGTCACCTCTTCACTTGTATGATTGAGCCATTACACCTTAATCGAGGTTATCTCCTAGAGCATGATTTCTTCACTTGTTTACCTAAAATGGATATCAGTACCT
>NW_018401751.1:918-1135 GCF_002168275.2 Theobroma umbraticum | reverse complement strand
AATTTTCTCTCTTCATGATTTTTTCTTTCCACTCCTACCAAATATACTAATATAGTGTGATTGTTAGGCCACAAAAAAAAAATATAATATTTTTTTTGAAATTAAAAATATAGTATAATTTTAGTCCTCCTCATCTTTCCAAGCTTAGCTTTAATATTTGCTTTGAATGGTTGGAATGGCTTAGTTAGATATAAGCCTTTCCCATTTCCTAAACCTC
>NW_018401751.1:469-560 GCF_002168275.2 Theobroma umbraticum | reverse complement strand
TTCTATCTTTAAAGAAGAAATTATTAATTTGACGTTATTTTTTTATTCAATCCCTTATATATAGTTATTCAATCACATTACTAATTCATTC
>NW_018401751.1:0-154 GCF_002168275.2 Theobroma umbraticum | reverse complement strand
GGGCGGATAGGTAGTTTTAAGACAACGGGTAAGGAAGCCTTGGTGATTGTTTTGTTGTTGGATTTTTCTGACAAATGTCTTAACGCACTCTTTAAAGTCAGTCTGATTAATAATACTATCTAACATTAAAATTGAGTTTGATTATATGTTTAAT
>NW_018401750.1:1048-1182 GCF_002168275.2 Theobroma umbraticum | reverse complement strand
TTTTTTATCAATGAATGCTTTTTTCTTCACGTTTGTCAGGACAGACATTCAATTATAGTCTATTTTAATGAAAAATTTAAAAAATTTTAACTTAAAATCAATTATTAGAATATAAACTATTTAAAGCGAGTAAT
>NW_018401750.1:882-1038 GCF_002168275.2 Theobroma umbraticum | reverse complement strand
AAGCAATGGGTGACTATAAATAGAATTTTCTTACCAATGAATGCATTTTTCTTCATGTTTGTTGAGATAGACATTCAATTATAGTCTATTTTAATGAAAAACGTAAAAAAATTGAACTTAAAATCAATTATGACATTATAAAACCATTTAAAGTGA
>NW_018401750.1:284-394 GCF_002168275.2 Theobroma umbraticum | reverse complement strand
TAAAACCATTTGAAGTTAGTATTATGGCTTTTGAAAGAAAAGGTGACTATAAATATACTTTTCTTATCAATGAATGCTTTTTTCTTCACGTTTCTCGAGGTAAATATTCA
>NW_018401750.1:0-152 GCF_002168275.2 Theobroma umbraticum | reverse complement strand
TTAAAATCAATTATGATATTATAAAACTATTTAGAGTGAGTAATAAGGCTTTTGAAGGAATAGACGACTATAAATAGACTTTTCTTGATAATGAATAGTTTTTTCTTAACGTTTCTCGAGATAGACATTCAATTATTGTCTGTTTTAAACAA
>NW_018401749.1:1587-1722 GCF_002168275.2 Theobroma umbraticum | reverse complement strand
GAAGGAATGAGAGACTATAAATGGACTTTTTTTTCAAATAAATGGGTTTTTCTACACGTTTCCCAAGACATGCATTCAATTATAGTATGCTTCAACAAAAAATGTAAAAAATTCAACTGAAAATCAATTATGAGA
>NW_018401749.1:1443-1577 GCF_002168275.2 Theobroma umbraticum | reverse complement strand
CTGTTTTAATGAAAAATATAAAAAATTCAACTTAAAATCAATTAGGAGATTATAAAACTATTTAAAGCGACTAATATGACTTTGGAAGGAATGGGAGACTATAAATGGACTTTTTTCTAAGTACCTGTTTGGCC
>NW_018401749.1:821-988 GCF_002168275.2 Theobroma umbraticum | reverse complement strand
TTAATGGATGAGGACAATTTTGAAATAAAAATAAAAACTTTCCTAAAAAAAGGCATGTTTTTAAAAAAAAAGGAGGAGAGAAAGCTCCTCCCTAGAGCTTTATCTAAAGCTCTTTTTTTTTCAAAATTTTATTCTTTAAAAAAAAGCTGCTTATTTTTTTAAGAGCT
>NW_018401749.1:124-301 GCF_002168275.2 Theobroma umbraticum | reverse complement strand
AAACAATTCTACTTAAAATCAATTATGAGATTATAAAACCATTTAATATGAGTAGTAAGGCTTTTAAAGGAATAACAGACTATAAATGGACTTTTCTTCCAAATAAATAGGTTTTTTTACATATTTTCCAAGGTAGGCATTCAATTATAGTTTATTTTAACAAAAAATATAAAAAAT
>NW_018401749.1:0-114 GCF_002168275.2 Theobroma umbraticum | reverse complement strand
AATGAATTATGAGATTATAAAATCATTTAAAGCGAGCAAGAAGGCTTTTGAAGGAATGAAAGACTATAAATGGACTATTCTTCTAAATAAATAGGTTTTTTTACACGTTTCCCA
>NW_018401748.1:1656-1828 GCF_002168275.2 Theobroma umbraticum | reverse complement strand
ATTATATGTTTGCCTAGAGAAATATGCAAAAAAAGCCATTCATTGAGAAAGAAAGTCCCTTTATTGTCACCCATTCTTTCAAAAAGCTTATTACTTACTTTAAAAATTTTATAATCTTATAATTGATTTTAAGTTGAATTTTTTTCATTTTTGATTAAAACATACAATAATT
>NW_018401748.1:1354-1463 GCF_002168275.2 Theobroma umbraticum | reverse complement strand
TAAAACAGACTATAATTGAAAGCCTGCCTCAGGAAAGGTGTAGAAAAAGCCATTTATTCAAAAGAAAAAGCCATTTTCAGTCACTCATTCTTTCGAAAGCCTTATTACT
>NW_018401748.1:1221-1344 GCF_002168275.2 Theobroma umbraticum | reverse complement strand
GATTTTATAATCTCATAATTGATTTAAAGTAAATTTTTTTACATTTTTCTTTAAAACATATAATAATTGAATGTCAATCTTGAGAAACGTGTAGAAAAAGCCATTGATTGACAAGAAAAGTCC
>NW_018401748.1:604-918 GCF_002168275.2 Theobroma umbraticum | reverse complement strand
GACTATAATTGATTGTCTACCTTGAGAAATGTGGATAAAAAGGCATTCATTGAGAAGAAAAATCCATTTATAGCCACTCATTCCTTCAAAAGGTTTATTACCCGCTTTTAATAGTTTTATAATCTCATAAATGATTTTAATCTGAATTTTTATATTTTTTTTGTTCAAATAGAATATAATTAAATATCCGCCTTGGAAAAAGTGCAAAAAAAACCAGTTCTTTGATTAAAAAAAGTCTATTTATAGTCACCTATTCTTTCAAAATCCTTATTACTCGGTTCAAATGGTTTTATAATCTCATAATTGATTTTAAG
>NW_018401748.1:461-594 GCF_002168275.2 Theobroma umbraticum | reverse complement strand
TTACATTTTTTGTTAAAACATACTATAATTGAATGTCCACTGAGAAAACGTATAAAAAAAGCCATTTATTGAGAAGAAAAGTCCATTTATAGTCACTCATTTCTTTAAAAGCCTTATTTCCCTCTTTATATGG
>NW_018401748.1:0-135 GCF_002168275.2 Theobroma umbraticum | reverse complement strand
CATACTATAATTGAATGTCTACCTCAAAAAACGTGAAGAAACAAGCATTCATTGATAAGAAAAGTCTATTTATAGTCACTTATTCCTTCGAAAGGCTTATTACTCACTTTAAATAGTTTTATAATCTCATAATTG
>NW_018401747.1:836-1068 GCF_002168275.2 Theobroma umbraticum | reverse complement strand
ACTCACTTTAAATGGTTTTATAGTCTCAAAATTGATTTAAATTTGAATTCTTTGCATGTTTTTGGTTCAAACAGGTTATAATTGAATGTTAACCTCAAGAAACATGAAAAGAAAGGCATACATTGGCAAGAAAAATCCATTTATAGTCATCGATTCCTTTAAAAGCCTCATTACTCGCTTTAAAGAATTTTATAATACCGCAATTGATTTTAAGTTGAAGTTTTTTACATTA
>NW_018401747.1:737-826 GCF_002168275.2 Theobroma umbraticum | reverse complement strand
CAGACTATAATTGAATGTCAATCTAGAGAAACATCAAGAAAAAGGCATTCATTGGCAAGAAAAGTCCATTTACAGTCACTCATTCCTTC
>NW_018401747.1:304-437 GCF_002168275.2 Theobroma umbraticum | reverse complement strand
TTTTACATTTTTGATTAAAACATATTATAATTGAATCACTAACTTGAGAAACGTGAAGAAAAAGACATTCATTGGCAAGAAAGTCCAATTATAGTCACCCATTCCTTTAAAAGCATTGTTACTCACTTTAAAT
>NW_018401747.1:0-126 GCF_002168275.2 Theobroma umbraticum | reverse complement strand
TTTATAGTCACCCATACCTTCAAAAGCCTCATTACTTGCTTTAAATGGTTTTATGATGCCATAATTGATTTTAAGTTGAATTTTCTTATATTTTTAGTTTAAAAGGACTATAATTGGATGTCTACC
>NW_018401746.1:877-1104 GCF_002168275.2 Theobroma umbraticum | reverse complement strand
GCCTTATTACTCGCCTTAAATGGTTTTCTAATCTCATAATTGATTTTAGGTTAATTTTTTTACATTTTTGATTAAAACAGACTATAATTAAATATTTTCCTTGAGAAACATGAAGAAAAAAGTATTCATTGACAAGAAAAGTATATTTATAGTCACCCTTTCCTTCAAAAGCTATATTACCCACTTCCAATGGTTTTATAATCTTGTAATTGATTTTAAGTTAAATA
>NW_018401746.1:329-477 GCF_002168275.2 Theobroma umbraticum | reverse complement strand
CTTATTACTTGCTTTAAATGGTTTTATAATCGAATAATTGATTTTAACTTGAATGTTTTCCATTTTTTATTAAAATAGACAATAATTGACCATTTATCTCAAGAATCGTGAAGATAAAAGTATTCATTGCCAAGAAAAGTCCATTTGT
>NW_018401746.1:0-139 GCF_002168275.2 Theobroma umbraticum | reverse complement strand
TTGATTTTAAGTTGAATTTTTTTACATTTTTTGTTAAAACAGGTTATAATTGAAAGTTTATCTTTAGAATCGTGAAGAAAAATGTATTCATTGATAACAAAAGTCTATTTATAGCCTCCCAGTCCTTCAACAACCTTTT
>NW_018401745.1:3117-3240 GCF_002168275.2 Theobroma umbraticum | reverse complement strand
ATTGATTTTAAGTTGAATTTTTTCACATTTTTTATTAAAACAGGCTATAATTGACTGTTTACCTTGAGAAGTGTGAAAAAAAAGCATTTATTGGCAAGAAAAGTCTATTTATAGCCTCTCATT
>NW_018401745.1:2976-3107 GCF_002168275.2 Theobroma umbraticum | reverse complement strand
CCTTATTATTCGCTTTAAATAGTTTTATAATCTAATAATTGATTTCAAGTTGAATTTGTTTATATTTTTCATTAAAACAGACAATAATTGAATGTCTGCCTTGACAATCATGAAGAAAAAAGCATTCATTG
>NW_018401745.1:2784-2966 GCF_002168275.2 Theobroma umbraticum | reverse complement strand
TCCATTTATAGCCTCTCATTCCTTTAATAGCCTTTTTAATCGTTCTAAATAATTTTATAATCTCATAATTAATTTTAATTTCATTTTGTTTATATTTTTTACTAAAATAGACTATAATTTAATGTCTTCCATGAGAAAAGTGAAGAAAAAGCATTCATTGGCAAGAAAAGTCTATTTATAGC
>NW_018401745.1:2397-2568 GCF_002168275.2 Theobroma umbraticum | reverse complement strand
CCTTATTACTCATTTTAAATAGTTTTTTAATATAATAATTGATTTGAAGTTGAACTTTTTTATATTTTTGCTTAAAATAGATAATAATTGACTGTCTATCTCAGGAAACATGAAGATAAAAGCATTCAGTGACAAGAAAAGTCCATTTATAGTCACTCATTCCTTCAAAAG
>NW_018401745.1:2241-2375 GCF_002168275.2 Theobroma umbraticum | reverse complement strand
CATTCCTTCAAAAGCCTTATTATTCGCTTTAAATGGTTTTATAATCTAACAATTAATTTTAAGTTGAATTTTTTTATATTTTTCATTAAAACAGGCAATAATTGAATGTCTACCTTGACAATCATGAAGAAAAA
>NW_018401745.1:2073-2225 GCF_002168275.2 Theobroma umbraticum | reverse complement strand
AAAAGTCCATTTATAGCCTCTCATTCCTTTAATAGCCTTTTTAATCGTTCTAAACGATTTTATAATCTCATAACTAATTTTAATTTTATTTTTTTTATATTTTTTACTAAAATAGACTATAATTGAATGTCTGCCTTGAGAAAAGTGAAGAA
>NW_018401745.1:1455-1562 GCF_002168275.2 Theobroma umbraticum | reverse complement strand
AAACAGGCTATAATTGAATGTTTACCTCGAGAAATGTGAAGAAAAAAGTATTTATTGACAAGAAAAGTCTATTTATAGCCTCTCATTCCTTCAAAAACCTTATTATT
>NW_018401745.1:1306-1445 GCF_002168275.2 Theobroma umbraticum | reverse complement strand
GGTTTTATAATCTAATAATTGATTTTAAGTTGAATTTTTTTATATTTTCCATTAAAACAGACAATAATTGAATGTCTGCCTTGAAAATCATGAAGAAAAAAGCATTCATTGAGAAGAAAAGTCCATTTATAGCCTCTCA
>NW_018401745.1:1150-1278 GCF_002168275.2 Theobroma umbraticum | reverse complement strand
AAATGATTTTATAATCTCATAATTAATTTTAATTTTAATTTTTTATATTTTTTACTAAAATAAACTATAATTTAATGTCTGCCATGAGAAAAGTGAAGAAAAAGCATTCATTGGCAAGAAAAGTCTAT
>NW_018401745.1:588-789 GCF_002168275.2 Theobroma umbraticum | reverse complement strand
TTAAAATAGATAATAATTGACTGTATATCTCGAGAAACATGAAGATAAAAGCATTCAGTGATAAGAAAAGTCCATTTATAGATACCTATTCCTTCAAAAGCATTATTACTCACCTTAAATGATTTTCTAATCTCATAATTGATTTTAAATTGAATTTTTTCACATTTTTTATTAAAACAGGCTATAATTGAATGTTTACCT
>NW_018401745.1:252-428 GCF_002168275.2 Theobroma umbraticum | reverse complement strand
CATTTTTCATTAAAACAGACTATAATTAAATGTCTACCTTAAGAAACGTGAAGACAAACACATTCATTGCCAAGAAAAGTCCATTTATAGTCACCCATTCCTTTAAAAGTCTTATTGCTCACTTTAAATAGTTTATATTCTAATAATTGATTATAAGTTAAAATTTTTTAAATTTT
>NW_018401745.1:0-196 GCF_002168275.2 Theobroma umbraticum | reverse complement strand
AAGCATTCATTGATAAGAAAAGTCCATTTATAGCCTCCCATTCCTTTAATAGCCATTTTACTCGTTCTAAATAATTTTATAATCTCATAATTAAGTTTAATTTTAATTTTTTTACATTTTTCACTAAAATAGACTATAATTCAATGTCTACCTTGAAAAAAGTGAAGAAAAAAGCATTCATTGGCAAGAAAAGTCT
>NW_018401744.1:1434-1552 GCF_002168275.2 Theobroma umbraticum | reverse complement strand
GAATTTTTTTACATTTTTAATTAAAACATACTATAATTGAATGTCTACCTTGAGTAACATGAAAAAACAAGTATTCATTGACAAGAAAAGTCCTTTTAGAGTCACCCATTCCTTCAAA
>NW_018401744.1:1276-1415 GCF_002168275.2 Theobroma umbraticum | reverse complement strand
AATGGTTTTATAATCTCATAATTGACTTTAAGTTGAATTTTTTTTACATTTTTTTGTTAAAACAGACTATAATTGAATGTTTACCTCATGAAACATGAAGAAACAAGCATTCATTGACAAGAAAAGTCCATTTAGAGTA
>NW_018401744.1:819-984 GCF_002168275.2 Theobroma umbraticum | reverse complement strand
AGTTGAATTGTTTTACATTTTTGATTAAAACATACTATAATTTAATGTATACCTTGAGGGACATGAAGAAACAAGCATTCGTTGATAAGAAAAGTCCATTTAGAGTCAACTATTCCTTCAAAAAGCTTATTAGTCGCTTTAAATGGTTTTATAATCTCATAATTG
>NW_018401744.1:117-509 GCF_002168275.2 Theobroma umbraticum | reverse complement strand
CTCATTCCTTCAAAAGGCTTATTACATGTTTTGAATGGTTTTATAATCTCATAATTGATTTTAAGTTAAATTTTTTTGTAATTTTTGTTAAAATAGACTGTAATTCAATACCTGCCTTGGGAAACGTGCAAAAAAAGCTTATTCATTGAAAACAAAAGTCCATTTTTAGTCACTCATTCCTTCGAAAGGCTTATTACTCGGTTTAAATGGGTTTGTAATCTCTTAATTAATTTTAAGTTAAATTTTTTTACATTTTTTATTATAACAGACTATAATTAAATTTTTATCTCGAGAAACGTCTAAAAAAAGCTATGCATTGAAAAAAAAAGTCCATTTATAGCCACCCATTCCTTCAAAAGGCTTATTGCTCTCTTTAAATAGTTTTATAATCT
>NW_018401744.1:0-107 GCF_002168275.2 Theobroma umbraticum | reverse complement strand
TTTAAGTTCAATTTTTTTACATTTTTTATTAAAACATACGATAATTGATTGTCCACCTTGAGAAATGTGAAGAAACAAGCATTCATTGATAAGAAAAGTCCATTTAT
>NW_018401743.1:887-1063 GCF_002168275.2 Theobroma umbraticum | reverse complement strand
TAATCTAATAATTGATTTTAGGTGAAATTTTTTTGTATTTTTGATTAAAACAAACAATAATTAAATGTTTATCTCGAGAAACGTGACAGAAAAAGAATTCGTTGACAAGAAAAGTCTATTTATAGCCTCCTCCTATTCCTTCAAAAGCCTTATTACTTGCTTTAAATGGTTTTATA
>NW_018401743.1:736-869 GCF_002168275.2 Theobroma umbraticum | reverse complement strand
AGTTGATTTTTTTTACATTTTTCATTAAAACAGACTATTATTGAATATCTATCTAGGGAAACGTGAAGAAAAGAGCATTCACTGACAAGAAAAGTCCATTTATAGTCACCAATTCCTTCAAAAGCCTAATTAC
>NW_018401743.1:645-726 GCF_002168275.2 Theobroma umbraticum | reverse complement strand
TGATTTTCTAATCTCATAATTGATTTTAAGTTAAATTTTTTAATATTTTTCTTTAAAGCAGACTATAATTGAATGTCGAAT
>NW_018401743.1:555-635 GCF_002168275.2 Theobroma umbraticum | reverse complement strand
TGAAGAAAAGAGCATTCATTGGAAAGAAAAGTTCATATATAGCTTCCCAATCCTTCAAAAGGCTTATTACTAGCTTTAAA
>NW_018401743.1:0-215 GCF_002168275.2 Theobroma umbraticum | reverse complement strand
TGTATCTCGAGAAACTTGAAGGAAAAAGTATTTATTATCAAGAAAAGTCAATTTGTAGTCACTTATTCCTTCAAAAGCCTTATTACACGCTTTGAATGGTTTGATAATGTCATAATTGATTTTAAGTTGAATTTTTTAATAATTTTCATTAAAATAGACTTTAATTGAATGTCTGCCTTGACAATCGTGAAGAAAAAAGCATTCATTGATAAGAA
>NW_018401742.1:1148-3540 GCF_002168275.2 Theobroma umbraticum | reverse complement strand
TAAAGCGAGTAATAACGCTTTTGAAGGAATGAGAGACTATAAATGGACTTTTCTAATGAATGACTTTTTTTACACATTTTTTGAGGTAAACATTTAACTATAGTCCGTTTTAATGAAAAATGTAAATAAATTCAACTTAAAACCAATTATGAGATTATAAAACCATTTAAAGCGAGTAATAAGGCCTTTGAAGGAATGGGTGACTATAATTGGACCTTTCTTACCAATGAATGCCTTTCTCTTCACGTTTCTTGAGGCAAACTTTCAATTATAATCTATTTTAACCAAAAATATGAAAAAATTCAACTCAAAATTAATTTTGAGATTATAAAACCATTTAAAGTGAGTAATAAGTCTTTTGAAGGAATAGGTGACTATAAATGAACTTCTGTCGCCAATGAAGCCTTTTTCTTCATGTTTCTCGAGGTAGACATTCAATTATAATCTATTTTAGCTAAAAATGTAAAACAAATTCAACTTAAAATCAATTGTTAGTTTATCAAACCATTAAAGCAAGTAATAGGGCTTTTGAAGGCTTGAGTAACTATAAATGGACTTTTCATACCAATGGATGCCTTTTGCTTCACGTTCTCCAAGACAAACATTCAATTATAGCCTTTTTTAACGAAAAATAAAAAAAATTCAACTTAAAATAAATTATGAGACTATGAAACCATTTAAAGCGAGTAATAAGGCTTCTGAAAGATTGGGAGATTATAAATGGACTTTTTTTTCCTAATGAACGGCATTTTCTACATGTTTCTCAAGGTCAACATTCAATTATAGTCTATTTTAACTAAAAAAGTAAAAAAATTCAACTTAAAATCAGTTACGAAATTATAAAATCTTTTAAAGTGAGTAATAAGACTTTTAAAGGAATGATAGAATATAAATGGACTTTTCTTCTAAATGAATGGCTTTTTCTACACGTTTAGTGAGACATGCATTAAATAATAATCTGTTTTAATGAAAATGTAAGAAAATTTAGCTTAAAATCAATTAGGAGATTATAAAACCATTTAAAGTGAGTAATAAAGCTTTTGAAGGAATGGGTGACTATAAATGAACTTTTTTTGCCAATGAATACCTTCACATTTCTTGAGGTAGAAATTCAATTATAGTCTGTTTAAACCAAAAATGTAAAAAAATTCAACTTAAAATCAATTATTAGCTCACAAAACCATTTAAAGCAAGTAGTAAGGCTTTCAAAGACTTGAGTGACTATAAATGGACTTTTCATGCTAATGGATGGCTTTCACTTCACATTCCCTTAGGCGGACATTCAATTAGTACCTTTTTTAAGTAACAATGTAAAAAAATTCAACTTAAAATCAATTTCAAGATTATAAAACTATTTAAAGTGAGTAACAAAGCTTTTGAATGAATGGGTGACTATAAATAGACTTTTCTTGCTAATGAATGCCCTTTTCTTCATGTTTCTCAAGGTAGACATTCAATTACAATATATTTTAACCAAAATTGTAAAAAACAATTCAACTTAAAACTAATTATGAGATTATAAAACCATTTAAAGTGAGTAAGAAGACTTTTGAGGGAATAGGTGACTATAAATTGACTTTCTTGCTAATGAATGGCTTTTTCTATATGTTTCTCATGGCAGACATTCAATTATAGTCTGTTTTAATAAAAAATATAAAAAAATTCAACTTAAAATTAATTTTGAGATTATAAAACCATTTAAAGCAAGTAATAAGGCTTTTGAAAGAATAGGTGACTATAAATAGACTTTGTTTTCTAATGAATGCATTTCTCTTCACGTTTCTAGAGGTAGACATTCAATTATAATCTGTTTTAACTAAAAATGTAAAAAATATTCAACTTAAAATCAATGTTGATATTATAAAACCATTTAAAGTGAGTAATAAGGCTTTTAAAGAAATGGGTGACTATAAATAGACTTTACTTGCTAATGAATGCCTTCCTCTCCACATTTCTTGAGGTAGACATTCAATTATAGTCTATTTTAACCAAAAATCTAAAAACATTCAACCTAAAATTAATTATGAGATTATAAAATCATTTAAAGCGAATAATAAGGTTTTTAAAGGAATGAGAGTCTATAAATGAACTTTTCCTCCTAATGAATGGCTTTTTCTATATGTTTTCTAAGGTAGACATTCAATTATAGTTTGTTTTGACTAAAAATATGAAAAAATTCACCTTAAATCAATTACGAGATTATAAAACTATTTAAAATGAGTAATAAGGCTTTTGAAGGGATAGGTGACTATAAATGAACATTTCTTACCAATGAATGCCTTTTCTACATGTTTCCAAAGGCAGACATTCAATTATAGTCTATTTTAAAGAAAAATAAAAAAATATTTAACTTAAAATTAATTATGAGATTATAAAACCATTTAAAGCGAGT
>NW_018401742.1:534-780 GCF_002168275.2 Theobroma umbraticum | reverse complement strand
GTGACTATAAATGGACTTTTCTTACTAATGAATGCTTTTTTTTATGTTTCTTGAGGTAGACATTCAATTAGAATTTGTTTTAATCAAAATTGCAAAACAAAATTCAATTTGAAATCAATTATGAGATTATAAAACCATTTAAAGTGAGTAATAAGGCTTTTGAGGGACTAGGTGACTATAAATGGACTTTTCATGCCAATGAATGACTTTTTCTACATCTTTCCCAAGGCAGACATTCAAATATAG
>NW_018401742.1:267-512 GCF_002168275.2 Theobroma umbraticum | reverse complement strand
ACAATTCAACTTAAAATCAATTTTGAGATTATAAAACCATTTAAAGCAAGTAATGAGGCTTTTGAAAGAATAAGTGACTATAAATAGACTTTGTTTCCCAATGAATGAATTTCTCTTCACGTTTTTAGAGGTAGACATTCAATTATAATCTGTTTTAACTAAAAATGTGAAAAATAATTCAACTGAAAATAAATTTTGAGATTATAAAACCATTTAAAGTGAGTAATACGGCTTTTGAAGGAATA
>NW_018401742.1:0-192 GCF_002168275.2 Theobroma umbraticum | reverse complement strand
AATGTAAAAAAAATTCAACTTAAAATCAATTATGAGATTATAAAGCCATTTAAAATTAGTAATAAGGCTTTTGAAGGAATAGGAGACTATAAATGGATATTTCTTCCAAATGAATGACTTTTTCTATACGTTTTCCAAGTCAGACATTCAATTATATTTTATTTTAACCAAAAGTGTAAAAAAAATTCAACT
>NW_018401741.1:0-4967 GCF_002168275.2 Theobroma umbraticum | reverse complement strand
GCTTTAAATGATTTTATAATCTCATAATTGATTTTAAGTTGAATTCTTTTACATATTTAATCAACATATACTATAATTAAAAATTTAGATCAGGAAATGTGAAGCAAAGGCCAACCATTAGCATAAAAAGTCCATTTATAGTCATCTAAGCCTTCAAAAGCCTTATTACACGTGTTAAGTGGTTTTATAATCTCAGAATTGATTTTAAGTTGAACCTTTTTATATGTTTGGTTAAAATATATTATAATTCAATGTCTAAACTTGAAAACATAAAGAAAAAGCCATTCATTAGTGCGAAAAGTCCATTTATAGTCACCCATGCTTTCGAAAGCCTTATTACTCGCTTCAAATAGTTTTATAACTTCATAATTAATTTTAAGTTAAATTTTTTTACATTTTTGTTAAAACAAAATATAATTGAATGTCTGTCTTGGGACACTTGAAGAAAAAGTCATGCATTGGCAAGAAAAGTCCATTTATAGTCACTCATGCCTTCGAAGACCTTATTACTTGCTTTAAATGGTTTTATAATCTCATCATTGATTTTAGGTTGGATTTTTCTATATTTTTTATTGAAAAAGATTATAATTGAATGTTTGCCTTTGAAAACGTGAAGAAAAAGCTAATAATTGGCAGGAAAAATCTATTTATAGTCACCTAAGCCTTCAAAATCCTTATTACTTTCTTTAAATGGTATTATAATCTCATAATTGATTTTAAATTTAATTTTTTATATTTTTTATTAAAATATATTACAATTAAATATTTACCTCAGGAAATGTGAAGCAAAACCTATCCATTTGTATGAAAAGTTTATTTATAGTCACTTAAGTTTTTGAAAGCCTTATTACCCACTGTAAATAGTTTTATAATGTCATTATTGATTTTAGATTAAACTTTTTTACATTTTTGGTTAAAACAAATTATAATTGAATCTCTACCATGGAAAACGTGAAGAAATAACTATCCATTGATAAGAAAAGTCCGTTTATAGTCACCCATACCTTCGAAAATCTTATTACTCTTTTCGAATGATTTTATAATCTCATAATTGATTTTAATAGAATTTTTTTATATTTTTAGTTAAAACAGAATATAATTGAATGTCTACCTTTGGAAACTTGAAGAAAAAGTCATGCAATGACAGAAAAAGTCCATTTATAGTCACCCATACCTTCTAAGGCCTTATTACTCGCTTGAAATGGTTTTATAATCTCATAAAAGATTTTAGGTTGAATGCTTTTAAATTTTTAGCTAAAATAGATTATAATTGAATATCTACCATGGGAACCATAAAGACAAAGCCAATCATTGGCAAGAAAAGTCTATTTATAGTCACCCAAGCCTTCAAAAGCCTTATTACTTGTTTTAAATAGTTCTATAATCTCATAATTGACTTTAAGTTGTATTTTTTTATATTTTAGTTAAAACAGATTATAATTGGATGTTTGCCTCAGAAAACATGAAGAGAAAGCCATTCATTGAGAAGAAAAGTCCATTTCTAGTCACCTAAGCCTTCAAAAGCCTTATTACTCGCTTTAAAAGGTTTTATAATCTCATAATTGGTTTTAAGTTGAATATTTTTACATTTCTAGTAAAAATAGATAATAGTTGAGTGTATACTTTGAGAAACGTAAAGAAAAATCTACTCATTGGTAAGAAAAATCCATCTATAGTCGCCCATACATTTGAAAGTTTTATTACATGCTTTAAATGGTTTTATAATCTCGTAATGGGTTTTATGTTGATTTTTTTTATATATTTGGTAAAAACCAGATACTTTTTGAATGCCTAACTCAAAAAACATAAAGAAAAAGTAATTCATTAGCAAGAAAAGTCCATTTACAGTTATCCATGCCCTTGAAAGCCTTATTACTCGCTTTAAATAGTTTCATAATTTCATAACTGATTGTAGGTTGAATTGTTTTACATTTTTGGTTCAAACAGATTATAATTGAATGTCTACCTTGAGAAACATGAAGAAAAAGCTATTCATTGGCAAGAAAAGTCCATTTATAGGCACCCATGCCTTCCAAAGCCTTATTACTTGCTTTAAATGGTTTTATAATCTCATAATTGATTTTAAATTGAATTTGTTTTACATTTTTTATTAAAACAGACTATAATTGATTATTTGTCTTGAAATATGGAAAGAAAAAGTCATGCATTGACAAGAAAAGTCCTTTTATTGTCATCAATGCCTTCAAAGGTATTATTACTCGCTTTAAATGGTTTTATAATCTCATAATTTATTTTAGATTGAAGTGTTTTATATTTTTAGTTAAAATAGATTAAATTGAATGTTTTCCTTGAGAAACATGAAAAAAAGTCATTCATTAGGAAAAAAGTGCATTTATAGTCACCCTTGCTTTTGAAAGCCTGATTACTTGCTTTAAATAATTTTATAATCTCATAATTGTTTTTAGGTTGAATTTTTTAACATTTTCTATCCAAATAAATTATAATTGAATGTCTATCGTAGAAAACTTCAAGAAAAATTTATTCATTTGCAACAAAAGTCCATTTATAGTCACCTATGCCTTCGAAAGCCTTATTACTCTCTTTAAATGGTTTTATAATCTCATAATTGATTTTTAGGTTGAATATTTTTACATTTTAGGTTAAAATAGATTATAATTGAATATCTAACTCAAGAAATGTGAAGAAAAGTCTATTCATTAGCAAGAAAAGTTCATTTATAGCCACCTAGGTCCTTGATATCCTTATTACTTACTTTAAACAGTTTTGTAATCTCATAATTAATTTAAGTTAGACTTTTTTATATTTTTGGTAAAATATATTATAATTAAACATCTGCGTCTGAAAATGTTAAGAAAAATCCATTCATTGGCAAGAGAAGTCCATTTATAGCCACCTAAGCCTTTGAAAGCTTTATTACTCGCTATAAATAATTTTATAATCTCATAATTGATTTTTAGTTGAATTTTATTAATATTTTTTATTAACATATACTATAATTGAATATTTACCTCAAGAAATGTGAAGCAAAAGCCATCCATTGGCATGAAAAGTCCATTTATAGTCATTCAAACTTGCGAAAACCTTCTTACTTGTTGTAAATGCTTTTATAATCTCATAATTGATTTTAAGTTGATTTTTTTTATATTTTTGGTTAAAAAAATTATAATTGAATGTCTACATGAGAAACATGAAGAAATAGCCATCCATTGGTAAAAAAAGTCCATTTATAATCACCCATACCTTTGAAAGCCTTATTACTCGCTTTAAATGGTTTTATAATCCCATAATTGATTTTAAGTTGAATATTTTTACATTTTTGGTTAAAACAGATTATAATGATATGTCTACTTTGGGAAACATGAAGAAAAAGGTATGCTTTGGCAAGGAAAGTCCATTTATTGTCACCCATGCCTTCGAAGGCCTTATTACTCATTTTAAATGGTTTTATAATCTCATCATTCTTTTTAGGTTGAATTTTTCTACATTTTTGGTTGAAAAAGATTATAATTGAATGTTTGCCTTTAAAAACATGAAGAAAAAGCCATTCATTGGCAAAAAAAGTCCATTTATAGTCACCTAAGCCTTCAAAAGCCTTATTACTCACTTTAAATGGTATTATAATCTCATAATTGATTTTAATAATTTTTTATTTTTTTATTAAAATATATTATAATTGAACATTTACGTCGAGAAATGTGAAGTAAAAGCTATCCATTGGCATGAAAAGTTTATTTATAGTCACTTAAGCCTTTGAAAGCCTTATTACTCACTGTAAATAGTTTTATAATCTTATAATTGAATTTCTACCTTGGATAACATGAAGAAATAGCCATCTATTGATAAGAAAAGTCTGTTTATAGTCACCCATTCCTTCGAAAGTCCTATTACTCTCTTCAAATGGTTTTATAATCTCATAATTGATTTTAATAGAATTTTTTTATATTTTTGGTTAAAACAGGATATAATTAAATGTCTGCCTTAGGAAACTTGAGAAAAAGCCATGCATTGGCAGGAAAAGTCCATTTATAGTCACCCATACCTTCCAAGGCCTTATTTCTCGCTTGAAATGATTTGATAAGCTCATAATAGATTTTAGGTTGAATGTGTTTACATTTTTGGTTATAATAGATTATAATTGAATGTCTGTCATGAGAACTGTAACACCTTGTACCCCCATTTAGAAGTAATAAGACTCTATTAATGAGAAGAAGGTTCATTTGACATAAATCTAAGTGTTAGAGAACAGTAACAAGTAAAAAAAATATTTTGAAATAAAATAATATTTTATGAATAAAATATTATTAAAGCATTAATATTTTATTTATCAATGAGATTAGTTAAAAGAGAGGGTTATATGATTAATCTAAGTGGAGGAGAAGAAGAAAAGAAGAATTCGAAATAAAAACGAGATTAGAGGGACCCACGTGTCTCTATTAAATAGAGTATAAGCGAGTAAGTATATATTTAAATATTATGGTGACACGTTGATGGGGTATAAACCTTATATTATATTTGTACACATGTCAAGGAAGGAAAATAGAAGAAAATTGAAATTTAAGGAATGATGGGGGAACTTAATAAAAAGGATAAGAACTTCAAAGGGTTAAATGGTAATTTTACTATTTAGCTTGGTCAAAGCTCCCAAACAAAGCTTTGACTCTTCTTTCATCTCTCCATAGCCGGCCATCTCATGTGAGATTGTTGGAAATTGTGTAAATTTATAAAAAAAATAAAAAATGAATGAAGTAAATATAGTGCATGGAATAAAGTAGTCAAGAAAAACAAAAGAATGGAAATGCAAGTGGCGTTGGAGAGATTTCAAAGGCTTTTGCTTTGTGATTTTTCCACACAAAGTACAAGGAAGAAAAGTTAAAAAGCTATTAAGTCTTAGGCAATCCGCCTATGCAAAGAAAGTGAAGAGAAAAGAAGACAAAATAATGAAAGTGAAAGAATAGTCAAGGAAGGTGGCGGGTGAAGGATACAAA
>NW_018401740.1:3420-3530 GCF_002168275.2 Theobroma umbraticum | reverse complement strand
ATAAATGGACTTTTCTTGCCAATGGATATCTTTTTCTTCACATTTCTCAAGGTATGCACTCAATTGTAATCTATTTAATAAAAAATAGAAAAATTCAAATTACAATTAAT
>NW_018401740.1:2952-3071 GCF_002168275.2 Theobroma umbraticum | reverse complement strand
CTTTTTCTTCATGTTTCTTGTGGTAAACATTCAATTATAATCTGTTTAAAAAAAATATAAAAAACTCAAATTAAAATCAATTATGATATTATAAAATTATTTAAGGCAAGTAATAAGGC
>NW_018401740.1:2722-2828 GCF_002168275.2 Theobroma umbraticum | reverse complement strand
TTCAACTTAAAACTAATTATGAGATTAAAAAACCATTTAAAGCGAGTAATAAAGTTCTTGATGGCATGGGTGATTATAAAAAAACTTTTCTTGCCAATGAATATCT
>NW_018401740.1:2623-2712 GCF_002168275.2 Theobroma umbraticum | reverse complement strand
TTTAAAGTGAGTAATATAACTTTTGAAGGCATGTGTGACCATAAATAGGCTTTTTATGTCAAAGGATATCTTTTTCATTACGTTTCTCG
>NW_018401740.1:2495-2598 GCF_002168275.2 Theobroma umbraticum | reverse complement strand
TTTTATAAAAATATAAAAAAATTCAAATTCAAACCAATTATGAAATTAAAAAACAATTTAAAGCGAGTAACAAAGCGTTCGAATGCATGGGTGACTATAAATG
>NW_018401740.1:2377-2485 GCF_002168275.2 Theobroma umbraticum | reverse complement strand
GCCAATGGATATCTTTTTCTTTACGTTTCGCAAGCTAGATATTCAATTATAATATTTTTTAATAAAAATATAAAAAAATTCAAATTAAAATCAATTATGAGGTTATAA
>NW_018401740.1:2218-2360 GCF_002168275.2 Theobroma umbraticum | reverse complement strand
AATAAGGCTTTCGAAGGCATGGGTTACTATATATGGACTTTTCTTGTCAATGGACAACTTTTTCTTCATGTTTCTCGAGGTAAACATTCAATTATAACCTGCCTTTTAAAAAATATAAAAAAATTCAACTTAAAATCAATTA
>NW_018401740.1:2082-2208 GCF_002168275.2 Theobroma umbraticum | reverse complement strand
AAATCATTTAAAGCAAGTAATAAGGTTGTCGAAGGTATAGGTGACTATAAATGGACTTTTCTAGCCAATGGTTATCTTTTTCTTCATGTTTCTTGAGGTAGACATTCAATTATAATTTATTTTAAT
>NW_018401740.1:1578-1715 GCF_002168275.2 Theobroma umbraticum | reverse complement strand
AGACTTTTCTTGCCAAAGGATATCTTTTTCATTACGTTTCTTGAGGTAGACATTCAAAAATAATATTTTTTAATAAAAATATAAAAAAATCTTAATTAAAACCAATTATGAAATTAAAAAATTATTTAAAGCGAGTA
>NW_018401740.1:1423-1568 GCF_002168275.2 Theobroma umbraticum | reverse complement strand
AAAATTCAAATTAAAATCAATTATAATGTTATAAAATCATTTAAATCGAGTAATAAGGCTTTTGACAGCATGGGTTACTATATATGGACTTTTCTTGTCAATGGATATCTTTTTCTGCATGTTTCTCGAGGTAGACATTCAATTA
>NW_018401740.1:1006-1119 GCF_002168275.2 Theobroma umbraticum | reverse complement strand
TTCAATTATAATTTATTTTAATAAAAAATATAAAAAAATTCAAATTAAAATGAACTATGAGGCTATAAAATCATTTAAAGCGAGTAATAAGGTTTTGGAAGGCATAGGTGACT
>NW_018401740.1:329-455 GCF_002168275.2 Theobroma umbraticum | reverse complement strand
ATGAAATCATTTAATGCCAGTAATAAGGAATTCAAAGGTATGGGTGACTATAAAGGGACTTTCTTTCCAATAGATATGTTTTTCTTCATGTTTTTTGAGATAGGCATTCAATTATAATCTGTATTA
>NW_018401740.1:0-127 GCF_002168275.2 Theobroma umbraticum | reverse complement strand
AACTAATTATGAGATTAAAAAACCATTTAAAGCGAGTAATAAGGCTTTTGAAGGAATAGATGACTATAAAAGAACTTTTCTTGCCAATGAATATCTTTTTCTTCATGTTTTTCGATGTAGACATTCA
>NW_018401739.1:897-1007 GCF_002168275.2 Theobroma umbraticum | reverse complement strand
GGCAGACATTCAATTATAGCCTGTTTTAACAAAAAATGTAAAAAAAAATTAACTTAAAATAAATTATGAGACTAGAAAACTATTTAAAGTGAGTAATAAGGCTTTTGAAG
>NW_018401739.1:737-887 GCF_002168275.2 Theobroma umbraticum | reverse complement strand
CTATAAATAGACTTTTCTTGTCAATGAATACTTTTGTCTTCACGTTTCTATAGATAAACAGTAAATTATTATCTGTTTTAATAAAAAATATAAAAAAATTCAACTTAAAATGAATTATTATATTATAAAACCATTTAAAGCAAGTAATAA
>NW_018401739.1:401-727 GCF_002168275.2 Theobroma umbraticum | reverse complement strand
GGAATGAGAGGCTATAAAAAAACTTTTCTTGCTAATGAATGCTTTATTCTTCACTTTTCTCAAGCCAGACATTCAATTATAGTTTGTTTTAATGAAAAATATTAAAAAATTGCACTTAAAATTAATTATGAAATTATAAAACTATTTAGAATGAGTAAAAAGGTTATTAAATGAATGGGAGGCTATAAATGGACTTTTCTTATCAATGAATGATTTTTTTTTCATGTATGTCAAGGCAGACGTTCAATTATAGTTTGTTTTAATGAAAAATATAAAAAATTTTAACTTAAAATTAATTATTAGATTATAAACTATTTAAAGCGAGT
>NW_018401739.1:0-180 GCF_002168275.2 Theobroma umbraticum | reverse complement strand
TGAAGGAATAGGTGACTATAAATGGACTTTTCTTGATAATGAATACTTTTTCCTCCATGTTTCTGAAGATAGACATTTAATTATTGTCTGTTTTAATAAGAAATATAAAAAAATTTCACTTAAAATCAATTATTAGATTATAAAGCCATTGAAAGTGAGTAATAAGCCTTTTGAAGGAAT
>NW_018401738.1:3961-4091 GCF_002168275.2 Theobroma umbraticum | reverse complement strand
AATGTGCTTAGTTCTTGAGTGCTGAACTAGATTTTTTGAGATATTAATTGCACTGTGTTGTCACAAAATATTAGTACATTATGCATAGTCAATCCAAAGTCTTCTAATTTGTTGTTTAATCCATAATATC
>NW_018401738.1:3735-3913 GCF_002168275.2 Theobroma umbraticum | reverse complement strand
GAGTTTTGTTTCTTACTTGACCATGGCACAAGCATATCCCCTAAAAACTGACATGTGCCACTACTGCTTTTTCTATCGATTCTACTTCCAGCAAAATCTGCATTTGAATATCCAATAAGAGTGAAAGATGTTCCTCTAGGATACCATAATCTTAAACTTTGTGTGTCTAAGAGGTACC
>NW_018401738.1:2594-3585 GCF_002168275.2 Theobroma umbraticum | reverse complement strand
ACTTTTTCCTTTCTCATCTGCATCAAGTTTGATGGAGGGGCTCATTAGTGTGCTGATTGATTTCAACTTCAACATATCAAATTTCTTTAGCATGTCTTGAATGTATCTTTCTTGACTAATGAAGATCTCCTTTTTGCATTATTTGATTTGAAGGCCAAGAAAGAATTTTAGTTCACCCATCATGCTCATCTCAAAATCTCCCTATATTTCTTCAACAAAGTTATTGCACAAATCCTCATTAGTAGCACCAAATATAATATCATTCACATAGATTTGTACTATAATCAAGTCATTCAAGCATTTCTTAATAAATAATGTTGTATCAATGCTTCCTCTAATATACCCTTTTTCAACTAAAAATTTTAAAAGTCTTTCATACCAAGCTCTTGAAGCTTGTTTTAATCCATATAATGCCTTATGTAGTTTGAAAACATAATCTAGTTTTTCAAAGTCCTCAAATCCAGGAGGTTGTTCAACATAAACTTCTTCTTGAATAAGACCATTTAAAAAAGCACTTTTCACATCCATTTGAAATAGTTTGAAGTTCATGAAACATGCAAATGCGAGTAATAACCTTATTGCTTCTATTCTAGCAATAAGAGAAAACGTTTCATCATAGTCAATGCCCTCTTCTTGGTTATATCCTTGTGCCATTAACCTTGCTTTATTTCTAATGACATTACCTTGCTCATCTACCTTATTTCTAAACACCCACTTTGTGTCAACAATTGGGTGATTTAATGGTCTAGAGACTAATGTTCATACTTGGTTTCTCTTAAATTGATCAAGCTCTTCTTTCATAGCCAATATCCAACTTTCTTCTTTTTCTACCTCTTCAAAATTCTTAAGCTCGATTTAAGAGATAAAAGCAGAGAATTCACACGTCTCTCTCATTCCTCTTCTGATTTTGACACCCCGTGAAAGATCACCTAAAATTTATTCTTGTGGATGATCTTTCAAGTACTTCCAGTTCTTTGGAAGATCAATGTGT
>NW_018401738.1:2021-2178 GCF_002168275.2 Theobroma umbraticum | reverse complement strand
ATTGATACTCTATTGAGAATATATGTTGCTGTATTGACAGCTTCTGCACAAAAATATTTAGGTAGATTATTTTCACAAAGCATGGTTCTAGCCATTTCCTTTAAGGTTTTATTTTACCTTTCTACAACTCTATTTTGTTGGGGTGTTCTAGGTGCTA
>NW_018401738.1:1456-1808 GCF_002168275.2 Theobroma umbraticum | reverse complement strand
AAATAAATCGATATGTAGTAACTCAAGAGGTCTAGAAGTGCAAATAATCTTTTTAGTTTTGAAAGATGTTTTGACTTGTTTACCTACTTAACATGTTTCACAAATCTGATCATTTTCATATCTAAGTTCAAGTAGTCCTATTACCAGATTTTTTCTCATCGATTTTGATATAGTATGCATGCTCACATGTCTAAGTCTTCTATGCCATACTAACTATCATTTTCATCATTTTTCACAAGACATGTTTCACAATTAACCTCAAGATCTTCTAGAAATAGGACATACATATTTTTTATTCTTTTTCCTATGAATAAAACTCTATTAGTACTAATATCTATCACTTCACATTTAT
>NW_018401738.1:0-1363 GCF_002168275.2 Theobroma umbraticum | reverse complement strand
GTGCTTTAAGTCTTTAACAAGTAATACATGGCTAATTTGAGCTTGAAAATTCTTACCAATAGTTCATATGTCATGAATTTTACCTTTTGAGTCATCTCCAAATGATATTGTGCCTCCCTTTTTCTTGTCCAGTTGAACAGATAGCAGTTCATTTCCAATCATGTGTCTTGAGCAGCCATTGTCCATGCACCACTGTTGCTTCTCCTTCAATTGAGCTTTTGAGCATATGTCTTTTCTATTAGGCTTAACCTACAAGACAGATTTTTAGTTTTTCTTAACCAGTACCCATATCTTGATGGGTCCTTAAAGGTTAGCTGCTATATAAGATCCTTTTGGAATCCAAATCCTTTTTGTTTTCTGCATGTTTCTATTTTTATAACAATTGTAGGATAGGTGACCAAGTTTATCACAAATATAACACCTAGGAGAAACATTTGCAAGACTTTTCTTGAAATATGTGTTTCTTTGTGGTGTTTCATTTCTTACATTCTTTAGTGCAGTATTTTCATCAATGGCTTTTTGCAAAGCTTCAATCCTCTCTTCTAATTCCAATCTCGAAATTTCATAATCTATTTTTGAGTATTCAAGTTCAGTTAGAATTAAATTTCGTTGTTCTAAAACAGAGCAGAAATCATGATTTATCTTCTCTAAATCATTTTCAAGAAATGAGGTCTTTCTTTTCAAAGCCTTGTATTTTGATGTAAGTTTTTCAAACTCATCACAAAGACATTCATATTCATCTTAAAGTTCATCTATAGAAATGTCACAAGAAACAGAACATACCTCAGGTTCATCATCTCTTGCCATCAGACATAGATTTGCTCTTTCTTCCACTTTCTCTTCTTCAGTGTCTGAACTTGAAACATCATTGTCTGACCAGGTTGCAGCCACCATTGCCTTCTTTGATTTTTTATTTTTCTTGAAAGTTTCTTCCTTCGGCAAGGGGCATTCGAACCTAAAATGTCCAAGCTTCTTGCATTCAAAGCATATAAGCTTCTTCTTCTTGCTGGACTCATTTTTATTTCTGGTTCTCCATGAAGAACCTTGATCTCTTTTGTATCCTCTTTTAGCCAATCTGATGTCTCTTTGTCTCATAAGTTTTCTAAATCTTCTTACAACCATAGCCAATTCTTTATCATCATCGCAGGATAAATTTTTCAGTTCTTCTGTCAAAATGCTTGCTGTTAAAGCAATGCTTTTCTTCTTTTCCTTTGCTTCTCTCCTATCTTCTTTTTCTTCTTCATTAAGTTCCAGCTCTTGAGTAAGAAGGGATCCACAAATTTCATCAATGGTGATGACATTTAAGTCCTTGGCTTCTCGGATGGCAGTCACTTTTGGCTTCCAATTTTTTGGTAGGCTTCTA
>NW_018401737.1:931-1688 GCF_002168275.2 Theobroma umbraticum | reverse complement strand
CATGCATATCTTTGCATGTAATAGTATTTGTTACATGCATATTCCATCCTCCCAAACAATCTAATTTTCCTTGGCTAGTTAGTTTCCATTTAACTTCAATTATTGTAGTTCAACTTTTTCTTATTTACCATTTATCCGACCCAACTTTCATCCTTTAAATTTTGGTCCTTCAAACATTTCTACAATTCCAAAAGCCTTATGTTGTTCTTCCTTTGCACATGTACAAATAGATTATAAAATTTGCACTTCAGCAAGGCATAACCATACAATTTAAGTATATACTTACCCACTCTTGCTTAATTAAATAAAGGCACGCGAGCCCCACTAACGTCATTTTTGTTCTTCTTCTCCCCCACTTAAATTAGCCATATAATCCTCTTTCATGATTAATTTCAATAGTAGATAAAATATTAATATTTTAATATTATTTTAATTCAAAATTCTCTACTTATCTCCTCGAGTCCCAAAGTATATCACTTTGTCCTAGTCCATTGCAAATCGCCTTTTAACTCATTAATTCATCCTTAATAAAAATATTATTATTTTTTCATATCTGAAATATTTTATTCTAAAATATTCCTTTCACCCTTCGTCGCTCTTTGGCACTTAATTTTATGTCAATTGACCCTTCATTTTATCGATTAGGTCTCATTGGCTTCTATATAGGCTTACGGCATGTTACAGATAGACCCTCTAGGCATTAAATGGCGACTAGACACCTATCAAGGAATCAAGACTATACACTAGTATCCACGAC
>NW_018401737.1:818-921 GCF_002168275.2 Theobroma umbraticum | reverse complement strand
TCCATAACCATGCATTTATAACTCATGTCGTTCCTAACTTCCAAATCAAAAAATTCACTATAAATGTCATTTAAACTCATTTAAATACCTTTTGTTTGAAAAC
>NW_018401737.1:165-242 GCF_002168275.2 Theobroma umbraticum | reverse complement strand
AGAACATTCTCATGCCTCATAAGGTATCAACCACAAACATTACTCACATACAATATACCATAAACATAACAACCATA
>NW_018401737.1:0-155 GCF_002168275.2 Theobroma umbraticum | reverse complement strand
TAACATTTAAAATTCATACACTTCTGATGGTTTGACCCCCATCAACCTTGGCCTGGCAATGTACATCCCCATTCCACCTTGGACTGGCAACGTACATCCCTATTCAACCTTGGGCTGGCAATGTATATACCCATTGCCTTTGGGCATTTTATGAT
>NW_018401736.1:2262-2381 GCF_002168275.2 Theobroma umbraticum | reverse complement strand
GTAGCTATAAATAAAGTTTTCTCGTCAATGAATGACTTTTTCTTCACATTTCCCGAGACAAACAATCAATCATAATTTGTTTTAGCCAAAAATGTAAAAAGTTTCAACTTAAAATCAAT
>NW_018401736.1:2026-2242 GCF_002168275.2 Theobroma umbraticum | reverse complement strand
TAAAGCGAGTAAAAATGCTTTTGAAGGCATGGGTTATTATAAATAGACTTTTCTAGTCAATGAATGGCTTTTTCTTCATGTTTGTCGAGACAAACAATCAATTATAATTTATTTTAACCAAAAATATAAAATAATTCTACTTAAAATCAATTATGAGATTACAAAATCATTTAAAGCAAGTAATAAGACTTTTGAAGGAATGGGTGACTATAAATG
>NW_018401736.1:1711-1881 GCF_002168275.2 Theobroma umbraticum | reverse complement strand
AGGAATTGATGGTTATAACTAGACTTTTTTTTCAATGAACAGCTTTTTCTTTATGTTTTTTGAGGTAAACTTTCAATTGTAATCTGTTTTAACTAAAAATATAAAAAATTCAACTCAAAATGAATTATGAGATTATAAAACCGTTTAAAACGAGTAATAAGGCTTTTAAA
>NW_018401736.1:1490-1684 GCF_002168275.2 Theobroma umbraticum | reverse complement strand
TTTGCCAATGAATGGCTTTTTCTTGATGTTTTTGAAGGCAGACATTCAAGCATAGCTTGTTTTAACCAAAAAAGAAAAAAAAATTCAACTTAAAATTAATTAAGAGATTATAAAACCATTTAAAGTGAGTAACAAGGCTCTCAAAGACTTGGATGACTATAAATGGACTTTTGTAGTCAATGAATGTTTTTTTC
>NW_018401736.1:1352-1480 GCF_002168275.2 Theobroma umbraticum | reverse complement strand
TCTAAGCAGACATTCAATTATAATCTATTTTAATAAAAAATGTGAAAAAATTCAACCTAAAATCAATTATGACATTGAAAACCATTTAAAGCGAGTAATAAGGCTTTTGAAGGAATAGGTGACTATAA
>NW_018401736.1:596-743 GCF_002168275.2 Theobroma umbraticum | reverse complement strand
TTTTGAAGGTATGGGTGACTATAAATAGACTTTTCTAGTCAATAAATAGCTTGGTCTTCACATTTCATTAGGCAGAAATTCAATTGTAATCTTTTTTAATAAAAAATGTAAAAAAATTCAACTTAAAATGAATTATGAGATTATAAA
>NW_018401736.1:345-501 GCF_002168275.2 Theobroma umbraticum | reverse complement strand
ACATTCAACTTAAAATCTATTACGAGATTGTAAAACTATTTAAAGCGACTAAAATACTTTTAAAGGCATGAGTTACTATAAATAGACTTTTTTAGTCAATAAATGACTTTTTCTTCATGTTTTCCAAGGCAGACATTCAATTATAATTTGTTTTAA
>NW_018401736.1:175-314 GCF_002168275.2 Theobroma umbraticum | reverse complement strand
AATTATGAGATTACAAAACCATTTAAAGCGAGTAATAAGGCTTTTCGAGGAATGAGTAGTTATAAATAGACTTTCTTTCCAATGAATGACTTTTTCTTCACGTCTCCCAAAACAGACGTTCAATTGTAATCTGTTTTAA
>NW_018401736.1:0-153 GCF_002168275.2 Theobroma umbraticum | reverse complement strand
CTTACAATGAATTATGATATTATAAAACCATTTAAAACGAGTAATAAGGTTTTTAAAAGAATTGATGCCTATAAATGGACTTGTTTTGCCAATGAATAACTTTTTCTTCACGTTTCTCAAGGCATACAATCAATTATAATATGTTTTAACCAA
>NW_018401735.1:1734-1866 GCF_002168275.2 Theobroma umbraticum | reverse complement strand
ACCTTTAGAAACATGAAGAAAAAAGTATTCTTTGGCAAGAAAAGTCCATTTATAAACACCCATACCTTCAAAAGCCTTATTACGCACTTTAAATAGTTTTATAACCTCAAAATTGATTTAAATTTGAATTCT
>NW_018401735.1:1606-1724 GCF_002168275.2 Theobroma umbraticum | reverse complement strand
TTGGTTAAAACAGACTAGAATTGAATGTCTACCTTGAGTTACATGAAGAAAAAAGCATTCATGGGCAAGAAAAGTCTATTTATAGTTACCCATACCTTCAAAAGCCTTATTACTCGCT
>NW_018401735.1:1124-1261 GCF_002168275.2 Theobroma umbraticum | reverse complement strand
TTTTTTACACTTTTGGTTAAAACAGACTATAATTGAATGTCTACCTCAATAAACGTAAATAAAGAGGCATTCATTGGCAAGAAAAGTATATTTATAGTCACCTATTCCTTCAAGAGCCTTATTACTTAGTTTAAATG
>NW_018401735.1:963-1089 GCF_002168275.2 Theobroma umbraticum | reverse complement strand
TTTTGTACATTTTTTGTTAAAATAGACTAGAATTGAATGTCTACCATGAGAAACTTGAAGAAAAAAATATTCATTGGCAAGAAAATTCTATTTATAGTCACTCGTTACTTCAAAAGCCTTATTAAT
>NW_018401735.1:824-953 GCF_002168275.2 Theobroma umbraticum | reverse complement strand
GGTTTTATAATCTAAAAATTGATTTTAAGTTGAAATTTTTTTGCTTTTCTGGTTAAAACATATTATAATATTTTATACATTTTTGGTTAAAATAGAATAAAATTGAATCTATACCATGAGAAACATGAA
>NW_018401735.1:403-552 GCF_002168275.2 Theobroma umbraticum | reverse complement strand
ATCACTTTAAATGGTTTTATAATCTCAAAATTGATTTTAACTTCAAATTTTTTTGCTTTTCTGGTTAAAACATATTATAATTGAACGTTTACCCAGAGAAACATAAAGAAGGGAGCATTTATTGGCAAGAGAAGTGCATTTATAGTCAC
>NW_018401735.1:0-166 GCF_002168275.2 Theobroma umbraticum | reverse complement strand
AAAAGTCCATTTATAGTCACCCATACCTTCAAAAGCTTCATTACTCGCTTTAAACGGTTTTATAATCTCAAAGTTGAATTTAATTTGCATTATTTGTACATTTTTGGTTAAAACATACTAGAATTGAATGTCTACCATCAGAAATATGAAGAAAACAGAATTCATT
>NW_018401734.1:1465-1654 GCF_002168275.2 Theobroma umbraticum | reverse complement strand
TGTATAGATGGCTTTCGCTTCACATTTTCTAGTGAAAACATCAAATTATGATCTTTTTTAACTAAAAATGAAAAAAATTCAATCTAAAATCATTTATAAAGTTAGACCTTTTTTATTTATAGATGGCTTTCACTTCACGTTTCCCTATGTAAATAATAAATTATGATATGTTTTAATCAACAATAAAAA
>NW_018401734.1:1299-1455 GCF_002168275.2 Theobroma umbraticum | reverse complement strand
AAAATTAGTTATAAAGTTATAAAACTATGTAAAGTGAGTAACAAGGCCTTCGAAGGCTTGAGTGATTGTAAATGGACTTTTCTTGTCAATGGATGGCTTTCACTTCACATTTCCTAACGTTAACTTCCAACTATGATATGTTTTACCAAGAAATAG
>NW_018401734.1:924-1143 GCF_002168275.2 Theobroma umbraticum | reverse complement strand
CGTTTCATGATGCAAAATCAAATTATGATTTGTTTTAACCAAAAATAAAAAAAATTCAATTTCAAATCATATATAAGATTGTGAAACCATTCCAAGTAAGTAACTAGGCTTTTGAAGGCATGAGTGATCGTAAATGTTGTATTCTTATCAAATTTATAAGATTATAAAATAATTTAAAATGAGTAACTAGGTTTTTGAAGGCATGAGTAACTATAACTA
>NW_018401734.1:818-914 GCF_002168275.2 Theobroma umbraticum | reverse complement strand
AGTAATGAAAACAAATTCAATTGAAAATCATTTACAAAGTTATAAAACTACTTAAAGCGAGTAACAATGCTTTTGAAGGCTTAAGGGACTATAAAT
>NW_018401734.1:611-808 GCF_002168275.2 Theobroma umbraticum | reverse complement strand
TGTGAATGGATGGCTTTCGCTTCATATTTTATGATGCAAAACTCCAACTATGATCTGTTTTAAAAGGAAACAAAAATAATTTTGATTTAAAAACATTTATAAGATTATAAAACCATTTAAAGTGAGTAACTAGGCTTTTGAAGGCATGAGTGACTATAAATGAATTTTTTTTTATAAATGGATGCCTTTCACCTTAT
>NW_018401734.1:476-601 GCF_002168275.2 Theobroma umbraticum | reverse complement strand
GCAAACATCAAATTATAATATGTTTTAAGCAAAAATTAAAAAAAAATTAATTTAAAATATCTTATAAGAATATAAAACCATTTAAAGCAGGTAATTAGGTTTTCAAAGTCATGAGTGAATATAAA
>NW_018401734.1:0-137 GCF_002168275.2 Theobroma umbraticum | reverse complement strand
GGATGAATTAGTAGGGTAAAAGGTGATTTGGAAGTAAACCGGGGCAAAGTGAGACAATTTGGGACTCGAGGAGACAAGTGGACAATTTTGAAATAAAATAATATTTTATTGATAAAATAATGTTAAAATACTAATAT
>NW_018401733.1:1769-1879 GCF_002168275.2 Theobroma umbraticum | reverse complement strand
ATTATGAGATTATAAAACCATTTAAAGCAATTAATAAACCTTTTAAAGGAATGGTTCTCTATAAATGAAATTTTCTTGCCAATAAATGCTTTTTTCTTCACGTTTCTCAA
>NW_018401733.1:1597-1709 GCF_002168275.2 Theobroma umbraticum | reverse complement strand
GATTAGAAATCCATTTAAAGCGATAATAAGGCTTTTGAAGGAATAAGAAATTATAAATGGCCTTTTCTTGCCAATGAATGCTTTTTTCTTAACGTTTCTTAAGGTAGACATT
>NW_018401733.1:1353-1511 GCF_002168275.2 Theobroma umbraticum | reverse complement strand
AGCGAGTAATAAGGCTTTTAAAGGAATGGGTGAATATAAATGGACTTTTCTTGCTAATGAATGCTTTTTTCTTCACGGTTCTTAAGGTAGACATTCAGTTATAATTTGTTTTAGCCAAAAATGTGAAAAAATTCAACTTAAAATCAATTATGAGATTA
>NW_018401733.1:1070-1197 GCF_002168275.2 Theobroma umbraticum | reverse complement strand
ATTTTTCATGCCAATGAATGCTTTTTTCTTCATGTTTCTCAAGGTAGACTTTTAATTATAATCTGTTTTAACGAATAATATAAAAAAACTTGAACCTAAAATCAATTTTAAGATTAGAAATCCATTT
>NW_018401733.1:860-1047 GCF_002168275.2 Theobroma umbraticum | reverse complement strand
AGGACTGAGAGACTGTAAATGAGCTTTTCTTGCCAATGAATGTTTTTTTCTTCACATTTCTCTGGGTAGACATTCAGTTGTAGTCTATTTTAACCAAAAAGATTAAAAAATAGAACTTAAAATCAATTATCAAATTATAAAACCATTTAAAGTGAGTGATAAGGCTTTTAAAGGAATAGGTGACTAT
>NW_018401733.1:165-475 GCF_002168275.2 Theobroma umbraticum | reverse complement strand
TGACTATAAATAGACTTTTCTTGCCAATGAATGCTTTTTTCTTCACGTTTCTCATGGTAAACCTTCATTTATATTCTGTTTTAACCAACAATGTAAAAAAAATTGAACGTAAAATGAATTTTAAGATTAGAAATCCATTTAACGTGTGTCATAAGGCTTTTAAAGGAATATGAGACTATAAATGGGCTTTTCTTGCCAATGAATGCTTTTTTCTTTAGGTTTCTCAAAGTAGACATTCAATTGTAGTCTGCTTCAACTAAAATTATTAAAAAATTCAACTTATAATCAATTATGAGATTATAAAACCATT
>NW_018401733.1:0-155 GCF_002168275.2 Theobroma umbraticum | reverse complement strand
AATAAGGCTTTTGAAGGAATAGGTGGCAATAAATAGACTTTTCTTGCCAATGAATACTTTTTTTTTCACGTTTCTTTAGGTAAACATTCACTTGTAGTCTATTTTAACCAAAACTATTAAAAAATTCAACTTAAAATCAATTATGAGATTATAAA
>NW_018401732.1:1054-1187 GCF_002168275.2 Theobroma umbraticum | reverse complement strand
CTCGCTTTAAATAGTTTTTCAATCTCATAATTGATTTTAAGTTAAATTTTTTAACATTTTTAAATAAAACACAATATACTTGAATGTCTACCATGAGAAACATGAAGAAACAAGCATTCATTGACAAGAAAAG
>NW_018401732.1:397-607 GCF_002168275.2 Theobroma umbraticum | reverse complement strand
GAAAAGTCTATTTATAGTCACTCATTCCTTTAAAAGCCTTATTACCCGCTTTAAGTGGTTTTATTATCTCATAATTCATTTTAAGTTGAATTTTTTTATATTCTTCTTTAAAACAGACTATAATTGAAAGCCTACCTCAGGAAAGTTATAGAAAAAGCCATTCATTAAGAACAAAAATCCACTTTTGGTCACCCATTCTTTCAAAAGCCT
>NW_018401732.1:297-387 GCF_002168275.2 Theobroma umbraticum | reverse complement strand
TTTAAATGATTTTATAATCTCATATTTGATTTTAAGTTTAACTTTTTTATATTTTTCTTTAAAACAGATAATAATTGAATGTCTATCTTG
>NW_018401732.1:192-287 GCF_002168275.2 Theobroma umbraticum | reverse complement strand
AGAAAAAGCCATTGATTGAGAAGAAAAGTCTATTTATAGTTACTCATTCCTTCAAAAAGCTTATTACACGCTTTAAATAGTTTTATAATGTCATA
>NW_018401732.1:0-182 GCF_002168275.2 Theobroma umbraticum | reverse complement strand
AGTTAAATTTTTTACATTTTTGATTAAAACATACTATAATTGATTGTCTACCTCAAGAAATATGAAGAAACAAGTATTCATTGACAAGACAAGTCAATTTAGAGTCACGCATTCCTTCAAAAAGCTAATTACTCGCTTTAAATAGTTTTATATTCTTATAATTGATTTTAAGTTCAATTTTT
>NW_018401731.1:1092-1230 GCF_002168275.2 Theobroma umbraticum | reverse complement strand
ATAATCTCATAATTGGTTTTAAGTTGAATTTTTTAATACTTTTGCTTAAAATAGGCTACAAATGAATGTCCACCTCAAGAAATGTGAAGAAAAAAACCATTCATTGGCAAGAAAAATCCATTTATAGTCACCCATTCC
>NW_018401731.1:948-1078 GCF_002168275.2 Theobroma umbraticum | reverse complement strand
TACTCGCTTTAAATAATTTTATAATCTCATAATTGATTTTAATTTGAATTTTTTAATATTTTTTGTTAAAGCAGACTACAACTGAATGTCTACCTCGAGAAACATGAAGAAAAAAGAATTCATTGGCAAG
>NW_018401731.1:553-703 GCF_002168275.2 Theobroma umbraticum | reverse complement strand
GGTTTATCACTTGCTTTAAATGGTTTTATAATATCATAATTGATTTTAAGTTAACTTTTTTACATTTTTGATTAAAACAGACTATAACTGAATGTGTACCTTAAGAAACGTGAAAGAAAAAGCATTCATTAGTAAGAAAAGTCCATTTAT
>NW_018401731.1:145-342 GCF_002168275.2 Theobroma umbraticum | reverse complement strand
AAGCCTTATTACTCGCTTTAAATGGTTTTATAATCTCGTAATTGATTTTAAGGTGAATTTTTTAAAATTTTTAGTTAAATCAGACTACAACTGAATGTCTACCTCAAGAACGTGAAGAAAAAAGCATTCTTTGGCAAGAAAAGCTATTTATAGTCATCCATTCCTTTAAAAGGCTTATTACTCCTTTTAAATGGTTT
>NW_018401731.1:0-130 GCF_002168275.2 Theobroma umbraticum | reverse complement strand
GATTTTAAGTTGAATTTTTTAATACTTTTGGCTTAAATAGACTACAAGTGAATGATTACCTCGAGAAACGTGAAGAAAAAAATAATTCATTGACAAGAGAAGTCCATTTATAGTCACCCATTCCTTTAAA
>NW_018401730.1:888-1004 GCF_002168275.2 Theobroma umbraticum | reverse complement strand
ATTTGAAATCTTTGCACATTTATGGTTAACACAGACTAGAATTGAATGTCTACCATGAGAAACATGAAGGAAAAAGTATGCACTGGCAAGAAAAGTCCATTTATAGTCACCTATAC
>NW_018401730.1:767-878 GCF_002168275.2 Theobroma umbraticum | reverse complement strand
ATTATTACTCGCTTTAAATAGTTTTGTAATACCATAAGTGATTTTAAGTTGAATTTCTTTTATATTTTTTGTTAAACAGACTATTATTGAATGTCTACCTCTAGAAACATA
>NW_018401730.1:132-313 GCF_002168275.2 Theobroma umbraticum | reverse complement strand
AAATGGTTTTATAATCTCAAAATTGATTTAAATTTGAATTTTTTATACATTTTTTATTAAAACATACTAGGATTGAATGTCTACATTGAGAATCATGAAGAAAAATGTATTCATTGGTAAGAAAAGTTCATTTATGGTCACCCATACTTTCAAAAGCCGTATTACTCGCTTTAAATGGTTT
>NW_018401730.1:0-122 GCF_002168275.2 Theobroma umbraticum | reverse complement strand
TAATTTATTTTAAGTTGAATTTTCTTACATTTTTTGTTTAAACAGACTATAGTTGAATGTCTACCTTGAGAAACGTAAAGAAAAAGGTATTTTTTGGCAAGAAAAGTCCATTTATAGTCACC
>NW_018401729.1:2390-2517 GCF_002168275.2 Theobroma umbraticum | reverse complement strand
AAGGCTTTTGAAAGAATGGGGGATTATAAACAGACTTTTTTTACAATTGAATGCATTTTTCTTCATGTTTCTCAAGGTAGACTTTCAATTATAGTCTGTTTTCACCAAAAATGTAAAAAAATTCAAC
>NW_018401729.1:1926-2168 GCF_002168275.2 Theobroma umbraticum | reverse complement strand
TATTATGGCTTTCAAAAGAATGGAAGACCGTAAATAGACATTTCTTGTCAATGATTGCTTTTTTCTTGATGTTTCTCAAGGTAGACATTCAAATATAATCTAATTTAATGAAAATTGTACAAAAAATTCAAATTAAAATGAATTTTGAGATTACAAAACCATTTAAAGAGAGTATCAATGCTTTTAAGGGAATGGGAGACTATAAATTGACTTTTCTTGCTAATGAATGCCTTTTTCTTCAT
>NW_018401729.1:1562-1737 GCF_002168275.2 Theobroma umbraticum | reverse complement strand
TCAACTTAAAATCAATTATAAGCTTAAAAACCATTTAAAGCAAGTAGTAAGCCTCTTAAAAGAATAGAAGACTGTAAATGGACTTTTCTTTCCATTAACTGCCTTTCTCTTTACGTTTTTTAAGGTAGACATTCAATTATAATCTTTTTTAACTAAAAATGTACAAAGAATTCAA
>NW_018401729.1:863-990 GCF_002168275.2 Theobroma umbraticum | reverse complement strand
AAGCGAGTAATAAGGCTTTTGAAAGAATGGGGGATTATAAACAGACTTTTTTTATCATTGAATGCCTTTTTCTTCATGTTTCTTAAGGTAGACTTTCAATTATAGTCTGTTTTCACCAAAAATGTAA
>NW_018401729.1:658-853 GCF_002168275.2 Theobroma umbraticum | reverse complement strand
CTTAAAAACAATTAAGAGATTATAAAACCATTTAAAGCGAGTAATACGGGTTTTGAAAGAATGGAAGATTATAAATATACTTTTCTTGCCAATGAATGTTTTTTTGTTCACGTTTCTCAAAGTAGATACTCAATTATAATCCAATTTAACCAAAAATGTACGAAGAATTCAATGTAATATCAATTTTTAGATTAT
>NW_018401729.1:569-648 GCF_002168275.2 Theobroma umbraticum | reverse complement strand
AAAGTGAGTAATAAGGCTTTTAAAGGAATGCGAAACTATAAATTAACTTTTCTTGCTAATGAATGCTTTTGTCTTCACG
>NW_018401729.1:456-559 GCF_002168275.2 Theobroma umbraticum | reverse complement strand
TAGGCATTCAATTATAGCCTGTTTTAATCCAAAATGTAAAAAAGCTAAACTTAAAATCAATTATGCGATTATTAAACCATTTAAAGCGAGTAATAAGGCTTTT
>NW_018401729.1:0-238 GCF_002168275.2 Theobroma umbraticum | reverse complement strand
TTTAACAAAAAATATAACAATATTCAACTTAAAATCAATTATAAAACCATTTAAAGCGAGTAATATGGCTTTCAAAAGAATAGGAGACCGTAAATTGACTTTTCTTACCAATGAATGCTTTTTTCTTGATGTTTCTCAAGGTAGGCATTCAATTAGAATCTAATTTAAACAAAAATGTACAAATAATTCAAATTAAAATCAATTTTGAGATTATAAAACCATGTAAAGTGAGTAATAA
>NW_018401728.1:4341-4494 GCF_002168275.2 Theobroma umbraticum | reverse complement strand
ATTATAGTCTGTTTTAATCAAAAATGTAAAAAAATTGAACTTAAATTCAATTATTAGATTATAAAACCACTTAAAGTGAGTAATAAGGCTTTCGAAGGAATGGGAGGCTGTAAATAGATATTTCTTGCCAATGAATGCTTTTTTCTTTACGTT
>NW_018401728.1:4112-4252 GCF_002168275.2 Theobroma umbraticum | reverse complement strand
GCCTGTTTTAACAAAAAATGTAAAAAAATCCAACTTAAAATCAATTATGAGAGTAGAAAACTATTTAAAGCGAGTAATAAGTCTTTCGAAGGAATAGGTGACTATAAATGGACTTTTCCTATCAATGAATGCTCTTTTCT
>NW_018401728.1:3906-4047 GCF_002168275.2 Theobroma umbraticum | reverse complement strand
GAGTAATAAGGCTTTCGAAGGAATGGGAGGCTATAAATAGACATTTCTTCCCAATGAAAGCTTTTTTCTTTACATTTCTCAAGGCAGAAATTCAATTATACTCTGTTTTAATGAAAAATATAAAAAAATTGAACTTAAAAT
>NW_018401728.1:3509-3647 GCF_002168275.2 Theobroma umbraticum | reverse complement strand
TTTTTTTATCAATGAATGCTTTTTCCTTCACGATTCTCAAGGAAGACATTCAATTATAGCCTGTTTTATCAAAAAATGTAAAAACCATTCAACTTAGAATCAATTATGAGATTAGAAAACCATTTAAAGCGAGTAATA
>NW_018401728.1:3373-3499 GCF_002168275.2 Theobroma umbraticum | reverse complement strand
AGGAATAGGTGACTATAAATGGACTTTTCTTACCAATGAATACTTTTGACTTCACGTTTCTCAAGATAGACAATCAATTATTATATGTTTCAATCAAAAATATAAAAAAATTCAACTTAAAATCAA
>NW_018401728.1:3236-3363 GCF_002168275.2 Theobroma umbraticum | reverse complement strand
AACCATTTAAAGCAAGTAATAAGGCCTTTGAAGGATTGGGAGGCTATAAATAGACTTTTCTTGCCAATGAATGTTTTTTTCTTCACTTCTTTCAGGACAGACATTCAATTATAGTCTGTTTTAATGA
>NW_018401728.1:2807-2922 GCF_002168275.2 Theobroma umbraticum | reverse complement strand
ATAAACTATTTAAGGCGAGTAATAAGACTTTTGAAGGAATAGGTGAATATAAATAGACTTTTCTCGCTAATGAATGTGTTTTTCTTCACGTCTCTTGAGGTAGATATTCCATTAC
>NW_018401728.1:2405-2555 GCF_002168275.2 Theobroma umbraticum | reverse complement strand
ACTTAAAATCAATTATGAGATTATAAAACCATTTGAAGTGAGTAATATGGCTTTCGAAGCAAAGGATGACTGTAAATGGACTTTTCTTATCAATGGATGCTTTTTTCTTCATGTTTCTCGAGGCAAATGTTCAATTATAGTCTGTTTTAA
>NW_018401728.1:2066-2226 GCF_002168275.2 Theobroma umbraticum | reverse complement strand
CAATTATTAGATTAGAAAACTATTTAAAATGAGTAATAAGGCTATTGAAGGAATAGGAGGCTATAAATAGATTTTTCTTGCCAATGAATGCATTTTTCTTCACTTTTTTCAAGGCAAACATTCAATTATTGCCTATTTTAATCAAAAATGTAAAAAAAGT
>NW_018401728.1:1571-1783 GCF_002168275.2 Theobroma umbraticum | reverse complement strand
ACTTTTCTAATGAATGAATGTTTTTTTCTTCACGATTGTCAAGGCAAACATTCAATTATAGCCTGTTTTAACAAAAAATGTAAACAAATTCAACTTAGAATAATTTATGAGAGTAGAAAATAATTTAAAGTGAGTAATAAAGCTTTTGAAAGAATGAGAGGCTATAAATAGACTTTTCTTGCCAATAAGTGCTTTTTTCTTCATTTTTCTCA
>NW_018401728.1:1241-1367 GCF_002168275.2 Theobroma umbraticum | reverse complement strand
TCACGATTCTCAAAGCAGACATTCAATTATAGCCTGTTTTATCAAAAAATATGAAAAAAATTCAACCTAGAATTAATTATGAGATTAGAAAATCATTTAAAGGGAGTAATAAGGCTTTTGAAGGAA
>NW_018401728.1:1123-1231 GCF_002168275.2 Theobroma umbraticum | reverse complement strand
TAAATGGACTTTTCTTACCAATGAATACTTTTGACTTTACGTTTCTCGAGATAAACAATCAATTATTATCTGTTTTAATCAAAAATATAAAAAAATTCAACTTAAAAT
>NW_018401728.1:0-1023 GCF_002168275.2 Theobroma umbraticum | reverse complement strand
ACATTCAATTATAGCCTGTTTTAACAAAAAATGTAAAAAAATTCAACTTAGAATAATTTATGAGAGTAGAAAGCAATTTAAAGTGAGTAATAAAGCTTTTGAAGAAATGTGAGGCTATAAAAAGACTTTTCTTGCCAATAAGTGCTTTTTTCTTCATTTTTCTCAAGGTAGACATTCAATTATAGTCTGTTTTAATGAAAAATATAAAAAAATTAAACTTAAATTTAATTATGAGATTATGAAACCATTTAGAACGAGTAAAAAGGCTATTAAAGGAATAGGAGGCTATAAATGGACGTTTCTCATCAATGAATGCTTTTTCCTTCACGATTGTCAAGGTAGACGTTCATTTATAGTCTGTTTTGATGAAAAATGTAAAAAAATTCAACTGAAAATGAATTATGAGATTACAAAACCATTCAAAGCGTGTGATAAGGCTTTTAAAAGAATAGGTGACTATAAATGGATTTTTCTTGATAATGAACACTTTTTCCATTCATGTTTCTCAAGATAGACATTCAATTATTGTTTGTTTTTGTAAAAAATGTTAAAAAATTCAAGTTAAAATCAATTATGAGATCAGAAAACCATTTAAAGTGAGTAATAAGGCTTTTCAAGGAGTGGGAAGATATAAATAGACTTTTCTTGCCAATGAATGCTATTTTCTTCACATTTCTTGAAATGGACATTCAATTATTATCTGTTTTAATCATAAATGTAAAAAAATTCAACTTAAAATCAATTATTAGATTATAAAACCATTTAAAGCTAGTAATAAGCCTTTTGAAGGATTGGGAGGCTATATATGAACTTTTCTTGCCAATGAATGCTCTTTTTTTCACATTTCTTGTGTTCGACATTCAATTATAGTCTGTTTTAATGAAAAATGTAAAAAAATTCAACTTAAAATCAACTATGAGATTAGAAAACCATTTAAAGCGTGTAATTAGGCTTTTAAAGGAATAGGTCATAAATGGACTTTTCTTATCAATGAATGCTCTTTTCTTCACGTTTCCTGAGATA
>NW_018401727.1:1743-1854 GCF_002168275.2 Theobroma umbraticum | reverse complement strand
ATCGATTTTAAGTTGAATTGTTTTACATTTTTTATTAAAACAGAGTATAATTGAATATCTACCTTAAAAAACGTGAAGAAACAAGCATTCATTGACAAGAAAAGTCCATTT
>NW_018401727.1:1613-1727 GCF_002168275.2 Theobroma umbraticum | reverse complement strand
TCAAAAGTCTTATTACTCGCTTTAAATGGTTTTATAATCTCATAGTTGATTTGAAGTTTAATTTTTTTTGCATTTTTTATTAAAACAGAGCATAATTGAATGTCTACCTCAAGA
>NW_018401727.1:1426-1603 GCF_002168275.2 Theobroma umbraticum | reverse complement strand
AACAAGCATCCATTGATAAGAAAAGTCTATTTATAGTCACCCTTTCCTTTAAAAGGCTTATTACTTGCTTTAAATAGTTTTATAATCTCATAGTTGATTGTAAGTTTAATTTTTTTGCATTTTTTATTAAAACAGAACATAATTGAATGTCTACCTCAAGAAACGTGATGAAACAAG
>NW_018401727.1:1341-1416 GCF_002168275.2 Theobroma umbraticum | reverse complement strand
CAAGAAAAGTCTATTTATAGTCACCCATTCCTTCAAAAGGCTTGTTACTCGTTTTAAATGGTTTTATAATCTTAT
>NW_018401727.1:0-1331 GCF_002168275.2 Theobroma umbraticum | reverse complement strand
ATGTTGAATGTTTTTACATTTTTTATTAAAATAGAGTATAATTGATTGTCTACCTTAAGATACGTGAAGAAAGATGTATTCTTTGACAAGAAAAGTTTATTTACAGTCAACCATTCCTTCAAATGTCTTATTACTCACTTTAAATTCTTTTATAATCTCATAATTTATTTTAAGTTGAATTTTTTTATATTTTTTATCAAAACAGACCATAATTTAATGACTACCGCAAGAAACGTGAAGAAATAAGCATTCATTGATAAGAAAAGTTCATTTATAGTCACTCATTCTTTTAAAAGGCTTATTACTTGCTTTAAATATTTTTATAATCTCATAATTGATTTTATGTTAAATTTTTTTGAATTTTTGATTAAAATAGAATATATTTGAATGTCTACCTTGAGAAACGTGAAGAAACAAGCATTCATTGATAAGAAAAGTTCATTTATAGCCACCCATTCCTTAAAAAGGCTTATTACTCGCTTTAAATGGTTTTATAATCTCATAATTGATTTGAAATTGAATTTTTTTACATTTTTTATTAAAACAGAGTATAATTGAATGTGTACTTTAAGAAACATGAAGAAACAAGCATTCATTGATAAGAAAAGTCATTTATAGCCACCCATTCCTTAAAAAGACTTATTAGTTGCTTTAAATAGTTTTATAATCTCATAATTGATTTTAAGACGAATTTTTTTACATTTTTGATTAAAACAGAGTATAATTGAATGTCTACCTCAAGAAACATGAAGAAACAAGCATTCATTGATAGGAAAACTCCATTTATAGTCACCATTCCTTCAAAAGTCTTATTACTCGCTTTAAATGGATTTATAATCTCATAGTCGATTTTAAGTTGAATTTTTTTTGCATTTTTGATTAAAACAGATATAATTGAATGTCTAGCCCAAAAAACATTAAGAAAGAACTATTAATTGACAAGAAAAGTCTATTTACAGCCACCTATTCCATCAAAAGCCTTATTACACACTTTAATTGGTTTTATAATCTCATAATTGATTTTAAGTTGAATTTTTTTATATTTTTTATTAAAACAGACTATAATTGAATACCTACCTTGAGAAACGTGAAGAAACAAGCACTCATTAACAAAAGAAAGCCCATTTACAGCCACCCATTCCTTCAAAAGGCTTATTACTCGCTTTAAATGTTTCTATAATCTCATAATTGATTTTTAGTTGAATTTTTTAACATTTTTGATTAAAACAGAGTATAATTGAATGTCTACCTGGAGAAAAATGATGAAGTAAGCATTCATTGACAAAAAAAAGTCCATTTACAGCCACCCATTCCTTCAAAAGGCTTATTAC
>NW_018401726.1:6088-6218 GCF_002168275.2 Theobroma umbraticum | reverse complement strand
TTTTTACTCGCTTTAAATATTTTTATAATTTCATAATTGACTTTAAGTAGAATTGTTTTATATTTTTTATTAAAATAGATTAATATTGAATGTTTACCTTGAGAAATGTGAAGAAAAAGATATTCATTGA
>NW_018401726.1:5458-5684 GCF_002168275.2 Theobroma umbraticum | reverse complement strand
TTTTTTATTTTTTTGGGTAAAACAGATAATAATTGAATGTTTGACTTGACAAACATGAAAAAAAGCCATTCATTAGCAACAAATGTCCATTTATTGTCACCCATGCATTTGAAAGCCTAAGTGCTTGGTTTAAATGATTTTATAACCTCATAATTGATTTTAAGTTAAATATTTTTACAGTTTTTATTAAAACAGATTATAATTGAATGTTTACCTCAAGAAACGT
>NW_018401726.1:5347-5448 GCF_002168275.2 Theobroma umbraticum | reverse complement strand
ATATCCATTGGCAAGAAAAGTCCATTTATAGTCTCCCATGTCTTCAAAAGCCTTATTACTCGCCCTAAATGTGTTTATAATCTCATAATTGATTTTAAGTT
>NW_018401726.1:5165-5337 GCF_002168275.2 Theobroma umbraticum | reverse complement strand
ACGTTTTTTATTAAAACATATTATAATTGAATTTTTATCTTTTGAAACATGAAGAAAAAGATATACAGTGGCAAGAAAAGTCCATTTATAGTCACTCATATCTTTGGAAGCCTTATTACTCACCTTAAATGTTTTCTTATTCTCATAATTGATTTTAAGTTAAATTTTTTTA
>NW_018401726.1:5049-5155 GCF_002168275.2 Theobroma umbraticum | reverse complement strand
TAAAACATATAATAATTGAATGTCTGTCTTGAGATTAAAAAGAAATTCATTGGCAAGAAAAGCCCATTTCTAGTCACCGATCCCTTTAAAAGCCTTATTACTCGCT
>NW_018401726.1:4735-5039 GCF_002168275.2 Theobroma umbraticum | reverse complement strand
TTATAATCTCATAATTAATTTTCATCAGAAATGTTTTACATTTTTAACTAAAACAAATAATAACTTAATGTTTGCCTAGGGAATGCTAAAGAAAAAGCCATTCAATGGCAAGAGAAGTTAATTTATTGTCACCCATGCCTTTAAAAGCCTTATTACGTAACTAGAATGTTTTTAGAATCTCATCATTGATTTTAATTTAAATTTTTGTATATTTTTTGTTAAAACAGATAATAATTGAATGCCTGCCTGGGGAAACTTGAAGAAAAAGATATCCATTGGCAAGAAAAGTCTATTTATAGTCACC
>NW_018401726.1:4509-4723 GCF_002168275.2 Theobroma umbraticum | reverse complement strand
AAGCCTTATTACTCGCTTTAAATGATTTTATAACCTCATAATCGATTTTAAGTTAAATTTTTTTATATTTTTTCTGAAAAGAGATTATAATTGAATGTTTACCTTAAAAAACGTGAAGAAAAAAAAATTATGGATAAGAAAAGTCCATTTATAGTCACCGATGCCTTCGAAAGTCTTATTACTCGCTTTAAATGGTTTTATAATCTCATAATTG
>NW_018401726.1:3931-4043 GCF_002168275.2 Theobroma umbraticum | reverse complement strand
TCATTGGCAAGAAAAGTCTACATATAGTCACTCATGCCTTCAAAACCCTTATTACTCGATTTAAATGGTTTTATAATCTCATAAATGATTTTAAGTTGAATTTTTTTACATT
>NW_018401726.1:3741-3831 GCF_002168275.2 Theobroma umbraticum | reverse complement strand
GGCATGGGTGACTATAAATGGACTTTTGTTGTCAATAGATATCTTTTTCTTCACATTTCTAGAGGTAGAGATTCAATTATAATCTGTTTT
>NW_018401726.1:3602-3731 GCF_002168275.2 Theobroma umbraticum | reverse complement strand
ATAAAAAAATTCAACTTAAAACCAATTAGGAGGTTGTAAAATCATTTAAAGCGAGTAATAAAGCTTTCGAAGGCGTGGGTGACTATAAATGGAATTTTCTTACCAATGGATATCTTTTTCTTCACGTTT
>NW_018401726.1:3074-3225 GCF_002168275.2 Theobroma umbraticum | reverse complement strand
TAAAATCAATTACGAGATTCTAAAAATATTTTAGGCACGTAATAAGGCTTTTGAAGGCATGAGTGACTATAAATGGACTTCTCTTGTCAATGGATATCCTTTTGTTCACGTTTCTCAAGGCAGGCATTCAATTATAATCTATTTTAATAAA
>NW_018401726.1:2790-3064 GCF_002168275.2 Theobroma umbraticum | reverse complement strand
AAATTTAACTTAAAATCAATTATGAGGTTATAAAATCATTTAAACCGAGTAATAGGGCTTTCAAATGCATGGGAGATTATAAATGGACTTTTCTTACCAATGAATGGCTTTTTCTTCATGTTTTTTGAGTTAAACATTTAATTATTATCTGTTTTACCCATAAATGTAAAAAAATTTAACTTAAAATTATTTATGAGATTATAAAACCATTTAAAGCGAATAATAAGGGTTTTGAAGGCATGAGTGACTATATGTAGACTTTTCTTGCCAATGA
>NW_018401726.1:2129-2505 GCF_002168275.2 Theobroma umbraticum | reverse complement strand
CAATTATGAGATTATAAAACCATTTAAAGTGAGTAATAAGACTTTCGAAGGCATCGGTGACTATAAATGGATTTTTCTTGTCAATGAATATTTTTTTCTTCACATTTCTCAAGGTAAACATTCAATTATAATCTCTTTTAAGAGAAAATATAAATAAATTCAACTTAAAATCGATTATGAGGTTATAAAATCATTTAAAGTGAGCAATAAGGCTTCCGAAGGTAAGGGTGACTATAAATAGACTTTTCTTGCCAAAGGATATCTTTTGCTTCAAGTTTTCCCAGGCAAGCATTCAATTATTATCTGTTTTAACAAAAAATGTACAAAAATTTAAATTAAAATCAATTATGAGATTCTAAAAACATTTTAGTTACGT
>NW_018401726.1:1851-2119 GCF_002168275.2 Theobroma umbraticum | reverse complement strand
TTGAAGGCATGGGTGACAATAAATGAACTTCTCTTGCCATTGAGTGGCTTTTTCTTTAGGTTTCCCTAAGCAAACATTAAGTTATTATTATTTTTAATTAAAAATGTAAAACATTTCTGATGAAAATTAATTATGAGATTGTAAAAATATTTAAAGCGAGTAATAAGGCTTTTAAGGCATCGGTGACTACAAATGGGCTTTTCCTACTAATAAATATCTTTTTCTTTACATTTCACAAGACAGACATTCAATTATTATATGTTTTAAC
>NW_018401726.1:1516-1841 GCF_002168275.2 Theobroma umbraticum | reverse complement strand
AAAAAATTTAACTTAAAATCAATTATGAGATTAAAAAAACATTTAAGGTGAGTAATAAGGCTTTCGAATGTATGAGTGACTATAAATGGACTTTTCTTGCCACTGTATATCTTTTTCTTCACGTTTCTAAAGGTAAAAAATCAATTATAATATGTTTTAATAAAAAATATAAAAAAACTTAACTTAAAATCCATTATGAGATTATAAACACATTTAGGGCGAGTAATAAGGCTTTCGAAGGCATGAGAGACTATAAATGGACTTTTCTTATCAATGGATATCTTTTTTTTCATGTTTCTCGAGGTAAACATTCAATTATAATCTG
>NW_018401726.1:831-1201 GCF_002168275.2 Theobroma umbraticum | reverse complement strand
AGGGTTTTGAAGGTATGGGTGAGTATAAGTAGACTTTTCTTGCCAATGAATATCATTTTCTTCATGTTTCTAGAGGAATGCATTCAATTTTAATTTGTTTTAATAAAAAATGTAAAAAAATTCTACTTGAAATCAATTATGAGACTATAAAAATATCTAAAGCAATTAATAAGGCTTTCAAAAGCATCGGTGACTACAAATGGGCTTTTCTTGCCAATGAATATTCTTTTCTTCATCTTTCTCAAGGTAGACATTCAATTATTATCTGTTTTAGACAAAAATATAAAAAAATCTAACTTAAAATGAATTATGAGATTATAAAAATATTTAAGGCGAGTAATAAGGTTTTCGAAGGCATGGGTGACTATAA
>NW_018401726.1:751-821 GCF_002168275.2 Theobroma umbraticum | reverse complement strand
CTTGCCAATGGATATCTTTTTCTTTATATTTCTTGAGGCAGATATTCAATTATAATCTGTTTTAATAAAA
>NW_018401726.1:242-741 GCF_002168275.2 Theobroma umbraticum | reverse complement strand
AATTCAACTTAAAATCAATTATGAGGTTATAAAATTATTTAATCCGAGTAATAAGGCCTTTAAATGCATGGGTGACTATAAACGGACTTTTCTTGCCAATGAATGTCTTTTTCTTGACATTTGTCGAGTCAAACGTTCAATTATTATCTGTTTTACCTAAAAATTAAAAAATATTCAACTCAAAACTATTTATGAGATTTTAAAACTATTTAAAGCGAGTAATAAGGGTTTTTGAAGGCATGGGTGACTATAAGTAGACTTTTCTTTCCAATGAATATCTTGTTTTTCATATTTCCTAAGGAAAGCATTCAATTTTAATCTGTTTTAAAAAAAAATGTAAAAACATTTTACTTAAAGTCAATTATGAGATTATAAAAACCTTTAAAGCAAGTAATAAAGCTTTTGAAGGTATGGGTGATTATAAATGGACTATTCTTACCAATGAATATTTTTTTATTTATATTTTCTAAGGTAGACAGTCAATTATAATCTGTTTAAG
>NW_018401726.1:0-125 GCF_002168275.2 Theobroma umbraticum | reverse complement strand
CTAATGGATTTTTTTTCTACTCATTTCCTGAAGTAGACATTCAATTATAATATGGTTTTATAAAAATTATAAAAAAATTCAACTTAAAATCAATTATAAGGTTATAAAATCATTTAAAACGAGTA
>NW_018401725.1:11118-11259 GCF_002168275.2 Theobroma umbraticum | reverse complement strand
AAAGCCATTTAAAGCAAGTAATAAGGCCTTTGAAGGAATGTGAGGCTCTAAATGGACTTTTCTTGTGAATGAATGCTTTTTTCTTCACTTTTCTCAAGGCAGACAACTAATTATAGTCTGTTTTAATGAAAAATATAAAAA
>NW_018401725.1:10789-10925 GCF_002168275.2 Theobroma umbraticum | reverse complement strand
TATAAATGGACTTTTCTTATCAATGAATGTTTTTTTCTTCATGATTGTCAAGGCTGACGTTCAATTATAGACTGTTTTAAAGAAAAATGTAAAAACATTCAACTTAAAATCAGTTATGACATTATAAAACCATTCA
>NW_018401725.1:10701-10779 GCF_002168275.2 Theobroma umbraticum | reverse complement strand
AAAGACTTTTGAAAGAATAGGTAACTATAAATGGACTTTTCTTGATAATGAATGCTTTTTCCTTCACGTTTCTCAAGA
>NW_018401725.1:10530-10691 GCF_002168275.2 Theobroma umbraticum | reverse complement strand
ATTATTGTCTGTTTTAATCAAAAATATAAAAAAAGTTAAGTTAAAATCAATTATGAGATTAGAAAACCATTTAAACTAAGTAATAAGGCTTTTGAAGGAGTGAGAGCCTATAAATAGACTTCTCTTGCCAGTGAATGCTATTTTCTTCACATTTCTTGAAA
>NW_018401725.1:10043-10146 GCF_002168275.2 Theobroma umbraticum | reverse complement strand
ATGTAAAAAAATTCAACTTAAAATCAATTATGAGATTAAAAAACCATTTAAAGCTTGTAATTAGGCTTTTGAAGGAATAGGTGACTATAAATGGACTTTTCTT
>NW_018401725.1:9906-10018 GCF_002168275.2 Theobroma umbraticum | reverse complement strand
ATTCAATTATTGTCTATTTTAATCAAAAATGTAAAAAACCTCAATGCAAAATCAATTCTTAGATTTTAAAACCACTTAAAGTAAGTAATAAGGCTTTTGAAGGAATGAGAGG
>NW_018401725.1:9732-9896 GCF_002168275.2 Theobroma umbraticum | reverse complement strand
ACTTTTCTTGCCAATGAATGCCTTTTTCTTTATGTTTCTCAAGGCAGACATTCAATTATCCTCTATTTTAATGAAAAATGTAAAAAAAATTGAACTTAAAATCAATTATCAGATTATAAAACCATTTAGAATGAGTAAAAAGGCTATTGAAGGACTGGGAGGCT
>NW_018401725.1:9297-9420 GCF_002168275.2 Theobroma umbraticum | reverse complement strand
TATAGTTTGTTTTAATGAAAAATGTAAAAAAATTCAACTCAAAATCAATTATGATATTATAAAACCATTCAAAGCGAGCGAGAAGTCTTTCGAAAGAAGGAGTGACTATAAATGGACTTTTCT
>NW_018401725.1:8958-9078 GCF_002168275.2 Theobroma umbraticum | reverse complement strand
GGAATGAGAGGTTGTAAATAGACTTTTTTTCCCAATGAATGCCTTTTTCTTTACATTTTTCAAGGTAGATATTCAATTATACTCTGTTTTAATGAAAAATGTAAAAAAAATTGAACTTAA
>NW_018401725.1:8689-8827 GCF_002168275.2 Theobroma umbraticum | reverse complement strand
TTTCTCTTCACGATTCGTAAGGCAGGCATTCAATTGTAGCCTAGTTTAACAAAAAATGTAAAAAAATTCAACTTAAAATCCATTATGAGACTAGAAAACCATTTCAAGCGAGTAATAAGGCTTTTGAAGGAATGAGTG
>NW_018401725.1:8571-8679 GCF_002168275.2 Theobroma umbraticum | reverse complement strand
AGATTATAAAATCATTTAAAGCAAGTAATAAGGCCTTTGAAGGAATAAGAGGCAATAAATGGACTTTTCTTACCAATGAATGCTTTTTTCTTCACTTTTCTCAAGGCA
>NW_018401725.1:8029-8141 GCF_002168275.2 Theobroma umbraticum | reverse complement strand
GAAGATATAAATAGACTTTTCTTGCCAATGAATGCTATTTTCTTCATATTTCTTGAACTAGACATTCAATTATTGTCTTTTTTAATCATAAATGTAAAAAAATTCAACTTAA
>NW_018401725.1:7832-7951 GCF_002168275.2 Theobroma umbraticum | reverse complement strand
ATTATGAGATTAGAAAACCATTTAAAGCGTGTAATTAGGCTTTTGAAAGAATAGATGAGTATAAATGGACTTTTCTTGTCAATGAATGCTATTTTCTTCACGTTTCCCAAGCTAGATAT
>NW_018401725.1:7137-7255 GCF_002168275.2 Theobroma umbraticum | reverse complement strand
TTTAAAGCGTGTAAAAAGGCTTTTAAAAGAATAGGTGACTATAAATGGACTTTTTTTGATAATAAATACTTTTTCCTTCACGTTTCTCAAGATAGACATTCAATTATTATCTATTTTA
>NW_018401725.1:6920-7122 GCF_002168275.2 Theobroma umbraticum | reverse complement strand
AAATTCAAGTTAAAATCAATTATGAGATTAGAAAACCATTTAAAGTGAGTAATACGGCTTTCAATGGAATGAGAGGCTGTAAATAGACTTTTCTCGCCAATGAATTCTCTTTTCATCATACTTCTTTGGGAAAACATTCAATTATAGTCTGTTATAATGAAAAACGTAAAGAAATTGAACTTAAAATCAATTATGAGATTAT
>NW_018401725.1:6738-6820 GCF_002168275.2 Theobroma umbraticum | reverse complement strand
TCTCAAGGCAGACATTCAATTATAGTCTGTTTTAATAAAAAATATAAAAAAACTGAACTTAAAATTAATTATGAGATTATGA
>NW_018401725.1:6581-6728 GCF_002168275.2 Theobroma umbraticum | reverse complement strand
AACGAGTAAAAAGGCTATTAAAGCAATGGAAGGTTATAAATAGACTTTTCTTATCAATGAATGCTTTTTTCTTCATGATTTTCAAGGCAGACATTTAATTATAGTATGTTTTAATGAAAAATTTAAAAAAATTCAACTTAAAATCAA
>NW_018401725.1:6455-6571 GCF_002168275.2 Theobroma umbraticum | reverse complement strand
ATAAAACCATTCAAAGCATGTAATAAGGCTTTTGAAAGAATAGGTGACTACAAATGAACTTTTCTTGATAATGAATACTTTTTTTTTCATGTTTCTCGAGATAGACATTCAATTAT
>NW_018401725.1:6251-6434 GCF_002168275.2 Theobroma umbraticum | reverse complement strand
TAAAAAAATTCAAGTTAAAATCAATTATAAGATTAGAAAACCATTTAAAGTGAGCAATAAGGCTTTTGAAGGAGTGGGAGGCCATAAATAGACTTTTCTTGCCAATTAATGCTATTTTCTTCACATTTCTTGAAATAGACATTCAATTATTGCCTGTTTTAATCATAAATATAAAAAAATTCA
>NW_018401725.1:5671-5879 GCF_002168275.2 Theobroma umbraticum | reverse complement strand
CAAACATTCAATTATAGCCTGTTTTAATGAAAAAATGTAAAACAATTGAACTTAAAATCAATTATGAGATTCTAAAACTATTTAAAACGAGTAAAAAGGCTGTTGAAGGAATGGGAGGCTGTAAATAGACTTTTCGTATCAAAGAATGCTTTTCTCTTCATGTTTCTTAAGGCAGACATTCAATTATAGTCTGTTTTAATGAAAAATA
>NW_018401725.1:5448-5564 GCF_002168275.2 Theobroma umbraticum | reverse complement strand
AGGAATGGGTGACTATAAATGGACTTTTCTTACCAATGAATGCTCTTTTCTTCACGTTTCCAGATATAGATATTCAATTATAGTCTGTTTTAATGAAAAATGTAAAAAAATTCAAC
>NW_018401725.1:4915-5042 GCF_002168275.2 Theobroma umbraticum | reverse complement strand
AGGCTGTAAATAGACTTTTCTTGCCAATGAATGCCTTTTTCTTTACGTTTTTCAGGGCAAACATTCAATTATTCTCTATTTTAATGAAAAATGTAAAAAAATTGAACTTAAAATCAATTATGAGATT
>NW_018401725.1:4481-4656 GCF_002168275.2 Theobroma umbraticum | reverse complement strand
TTTAACTCAAAATCAATTATGAGACTAGAAAACCATTTAAAGCGAGTAATAAGGTTTTGGAAAGAATGGGTGACTATAATTGGACTTTTCTTGCCAATGAATACTTTTGTTTGCATGTTTTTCAAGATAGACAGTCAATTATTGTCTGTTTTAATCAAAAATATAAAACAATTTA
>NW_018401725.1:3869-3994 GCF_002168275.2 Theobroma umbraticum | reverse complement strand
ATTCAAAGCGTGTAATAAGGCTTTTGAAAGAATAGGTGACTAGAGATAGACTTTTCTTGATAATAAATACTTCTTCCTTCACATTTTTCTAGATAGACATTCAATTATTGTCTGTATTAATCAAA
>NW_018401725.1:3475-3648 GCF_002168275.2 Theobroma umbraticum | reverse complement strand
AATTCAACTTACAATCAATTATTAGATTATAAAACCATTTAAAGCTAGTAATAAACCTTTTGAAGGATTGGGAAGCTATATATGAACTTTTCTTGTCAATGAATGCTTTTTTCTTCAGGTTTTTTGTATTTGACATTCAATTATAGTCTGTTTTAATGAAAAATATAAAAAAA
>NW_018401725.1:2905-3041 GCF_002168275.2 Theobroma umbraticum | reverse complement strand
TATCGAAAAATACTTTTTTTTTCATGTTTCTTGAGGCAGATATTTAATTATAGTCTGTTTTAATGAAAAATATAAAAAAATCCAACTTAAAATCAATTATGAGATTAGAAAACCATTTAAAGCGAGCGATAAGTCT
>NW_018401725.1:2597-2710 GCF_002168275.2 Theobroma umbraticum | reverse complement strand
TTTTCTTTACGTTTTTCAAGGCAGACATTCAATTATACACTATTTTAATGAAAACTTTTAAAAAATTAAACTTAAAATCAATTATGAGATTATAAAATCATTTAGAACGAGTA
>NW_018401725.1:2100-2251 GCF_002168275.2 Theobroma umbraticum | reverse complement strand
TCAAAAATATAAAAAAATTTAACTTAAAATCAATTATTAGATTATAAAACCATTAAGCAAGTAATAAGGCCTTCGAAAGAATGGGAGTCTATAAATCGACTTTTCTTGCCAATGAATGCATTTTTCTTCACTTTTCTCAAAGCAGACATTC
>NW_018401725.1:1675-1788 GCF_002168275.2 Theobroma umbraticum | reverse complement strand
TCAATTATGAGATTATAAAACGATTTAAAGCGAGTAATAAGGGTTTTGATGGAACGGGTGGCTATAAATAGACTTTTCTTGCCAATGAATGCTTTTTTCTTCATGTTTCTTGA
>NW_018401725.1:1110-1225 GCF_002168275.2 Theobroma umbraticum | reverse complement strand
AAAACCATTGAAAGTGAGTAATAAGGCTTCCAAAGGAATGGGAGGCTCTAAATACACTTTTCTTGGAAATAAATGCTCTTTTTTTCATGCTTCTTAAGGCAGACATTCAATTATA
>NW_018401725.1:941-1100 GCF_002168275.2 Theobroma umbraticum | reverse complement strand
TGAAAAATGTAAAAAAATTGAACTTAAAATTAATTATGAGATTATAAAACCACTTAGAACGGGTAAAATGGTTGTTGAAGGAATGTGAGGCTATAAATGGACTTCTTTTATCAGTGAATGCTTTTTTCTTCATGTTTCTCGAGGCAAACATTCAATTAT
>NW_018401725.1:617-759 GCF_002168275.2 Theobroma umbraticum | reverse complement strand
ATTATTAGATTATAAAACTATTTAAAGCTAGTAATAAGGCTTTTGAAGGAATGGATGACTATAGAACGACTTTTCTTACTAATGAATGTTTTTTTTTCACGTTTCTCAAGATAGACATTCAATTATTATTTGTGTTAATGAA
>NW_018401725.1:97-225 GCF_002168275.2 Theobroma umbraticum | reverse complement strand
ACATTTCTTGCAGTAGACATTCAATTATCGTCAGTTTTAATGAAAAATGTAAAACAAATTCAACTTAAAATCAATTATGAGATTAGAAAATTATTTAAAGAGATTAATAAGGCTTTTGAAGGAATGGG
>NW_018401725.1:0-87 GCF_002168275.2 Theobroma umbraticum | reverse complement strand
TAGAATTTTCTTGTCAATGAATGATCTTTTCTTCACATTTTCGGAGATAGATATTCAAGTATAGTCTGTTTTAATCAAAAATATAAA
>NW_018401724.1:1334-1451 GCF_002168275.2 Theobroma umbraticum | reverse complement strand
AATGAGAGGCTATAAATAGACTTTTCTTGCCAATGAATGCTTTTTTCTTCATGCCTCTAAAGGTAAACATTCAATTATAGTTTGTTTTAATGAAAAATGTAAAAAAATTTAACTTAA
>NW_018401724.1:1136-1324 GCF_002168275.2 Theobroma umbraticum | reverse complement strand
GCGAGTAATAAGGCTTTTGAAGGAATGAGAGGCTATAAATACACTTTTCTTGCGAATTAATGCTTTTTTCTTCACATTTCTCAATGAAAACATCCAATTATAGCCTGTTTTAATGAAAAATGTATAAATATTCAACTTAATATCAACAATGAGATTATAAAACTATTTCAAGTGAGTAATATGGCTTT
>NW_018401724.1:1021-1126 GCF_002168275.2 Theobroma umbraticum | reverse complement strand
AAAATGTAAAAAAATTTCAACTTAAAATCAACTATTAGATTATATAACCACTTAAAGTGAGTAATAAGGCTTTTGAAGGAATAAGAGGCTGTAAATAGACTTTTC
>NW_018401724.1:724-927 GCF_002168275.2 Theobroma umbraticum | reverse complement strand
ATATTCAACTTAAAATCAATTATGAGATTATAAAAACATTTGAAGTGAGTAATATGGCTTTTGAAGGAAAAGGTGACTATAAATGAACTTTTCTAGTCAATGAATGCTCTTTTCTTCATATTTCTCGAGATATATATTCAATTATAGTGTGTTTTAATCAAAAATGTAAAAAAATTTCAACTTAAAATCAATTATTAGATTAT
>NW_018401724.1:280-438 GCF_002168275.2 Theobroma umbraticum | reverse complement strand
TAAGGCTTTTGAAGGAATGGGTGACTATAAAAGGACTTTTCTTTATAATGAATACTTTTTCTTTCATGTTTCTCGAGATAGATATTCAATTATTGTTTGGTTTCATAAAAATGTAAAAAAATTCAACTTAAAATCAATTATTAGATTATAAAACAATT
>NW_018401724.1:100-261 GCF_002168275.2 Theobroma umbraticum | reverse complement strand
TTTGAAGGAATGAGAGGCTATAAATAGACTTTTCTTTCCAATGAATGCTTTTTTGTTCATATTTCTTAAGGCAAACATTCAATTATAGCCTGTTTTAATGAAAAATGCAAAAAAATTCAATCTAAAATCAATTATTAGATTAGAAAACCATTGGAAGCGAG
>NW_018401724.1:0-90 GCF_002168275.2 Theobroma umbraticum | reverse complement strand
TTTGAAGAAATGAGTGACTATAAATGTTCTTTTTTCGTCAATGAATGCTCTTTTCTTCATGTTTCTTGAGATAGATATTCAATTATAGTC
>NW_018401723.1:0-1319 GCF_002168275.2 Theobroma umbraticum | reverse complement strand
TATATTTTAAATATATTATTAATTAAATTTACTATCAATTCTTCTTAATATATATAAAAAATATATTATATATTAATATATATAAAAAATTAATTTAATTTTTTCAGTGGATTGATTTAAAAATTTTAAAATCGATGACAGATCAAAAAAAATTAAATGAAACATTTTGAATTAATTAGATCAAATTATGCTGCTTAAATTACATTTAATTTTAATAAATAAATAATTTAATTTAATTTGATATTGCTCATCCCGGCGCGGAGAGATGAAACACAAGAGGTCCTGGAGGTAGCAGCTTTTCAAAACCCCCAAAAATAATGTAAAACATTAAAATCGAAAAGGACTGAGATAATTGCAACGGAAGGAAGGGTGTCTATCAGCTAAAAAGTTTGCATATTAAATGTTCGACCTTTTGCCGTGACTGCGACGGGAGGGATACGTGTGGCGGAGAATAGTGAATTGGATTTAATGCTTTTTGGTTTATTCCTTCTATTTTTTTTCTTTAAAAACTCTCTTCTTTGCCTTTGTTATCGGAAATATGCAAAATCTAAATGAATACAGAAATCTAAATATGGCCTTTTTTTCTGGTTTCAATTGCTTTCTTTCTCTCTCCTCCCTTAAAGGAAAGCTGGTTTACGCTCGACAATGACCCGACTGCTCCTTCCTTTGGCCCATTTGCTTCAGTGGACACGGCATCTCCTTCTCAAAAGTAAACCCATATCATTACTATTTTCTTGTATTATGATATAAAGGAAAAGAATAATAACTATAAGAGACAAGCTAATACAATTCTAAACTCTTTTTTATCTATATTTATTCTCTTGATTCTTGTTATATATTTAATGATAATAATAATAATAGAAAGAAAAAAAAAATACAAGTAGCAGTAGAAGAAGAAGGAGAGGAAGAAGTAAGGAGATGTTTCTTTTGAGTGATAGAGAATCTATGCTCACCATCTGTTTGTTCCTTCTCCCATGACAAGACCCCACGCTCTCCTCGAAAAGAAAAGGAGGGAAACAACAAAAACCGCAAACAGTGTCCCTTGCTTTATGCTAGCAACCCCTATCCAGCCTTTGCCTCCTCCTCCATCCCCCAATAAATAATTTCAAAAAGTTGTTGAAGTAAACTCTCCCTCAATTTTTTTATTGCCTTAACCTCTCTAACTGACAAAGAAATAAAAACACCAAGTACAGCCCATCCCCCGTTCTAATTTTTTTTACACAAATATTTCTTTTTTTTAATGAATTTTCATTCAGTTAATTAAAATTGCATTTTTATTGTTTTTTAAAAAATTCAGATATTTGTTTGGGTTTTTTTTT
>NW_018401722.1:1699-1833 GCF_002168275.2 Theobroma umbraticum | reverse complement strand
ATTTAAATCAATTTTGAGATTATAAAACCATTTAAAATGAGTAAAAAGGCTTTTAAAGGAATGGGTGACTATAAATGGATTTGTCTTACCAACGAATGCCTTTTTCATTACGTTTCTCGAGGCAGACATCAATT
>NW_018401722.1:0-1218 GCF_002168275.2 Theobroma umbraticum | reverse complement strand
TCTGTTTTAATTAAAAATGTAAAAAACATCAACTTAAAATCAATTATGGCATTATAAAACCATGTAAAGCGAGTAATATGAGTTTTTAAAGGAATGGGTGACTATTAATGGACTTTTCCTTCCAATGAATGCCTTTACCTCCACATTTCTTGACGCTGACATTGAATTATAATCTTTTTTAACTAAATTGTACAAAGAATTCAAATTTCAATCAATTTTGAGATTACAAAACCATTTAAAGTGAGTAATAAGGCTTTTGGAGGAATGGGTGACTATAAATGGACTTTTCTTACCAATGAACCTTTTTCTTCATGTTTCTTAAGGTTGACATTCAATTATAATCTGTTTTAACTAAAAATATACAAATAATTCAAATTTAAATGAATTTTGAGATTATAAAACTATTTAAAGTGTGTAACAAGGCTTTTGAAGGAATGGGTGACTATTAATAAACTTTTCTTGCCAACGAATGCCTTTACCTTCACATTTCTTGAGGTTGACATTGAATTATAATCTTTTTTAGCAAAAAATATACAAAGAATTCAAATTTCAATCAATTTTGAGATTATAAAACCATTTAAAGTGAGTAATAAGGCTTTTGGATGAATGGGTTACTGTAAATGGACTTTTCTTACCAATGAACCTGTTCCCTCATGTTTCTTGAGGTTAACATTCAATTATAATCCATTTTAACTAAAAATATACAAAGAATTCAAATTTAAATCAATTTTTCGATTATAAACCAAATTAAAGTGTGTAATAAGGCTTTTAAAGGAATGGTTGACTAATAACGGACTTTTCTTGCCAATGAATGCCTTTTCCTTCATGTTTCTTGACGTTGACATTCAATTATAATCTTTTTTGACCAAAAATGTACAAAGAATTCAAATTTTAACCAAGTTTGAGATTACAAAACCATTTAAAGTGAGTATTAAGGCTTTTGAAGGAATGGGTGACTATAAATAGACTTTTATTGCCAACAAATACCTTTCTCTTTGTGTTTCTCGAGATTGACATGCAATTATAGTCTGTTTTAACCAAAAATGCAAAAAATTCAACTAAAAATCAATTATGGCATTATATTTAAAGCGAGTAATAAGGCTTTTTGAAAGAATGGGTTATTATTAATGGACTTTTCTTGGCAATGAATTCATTTACCTTCATGTTTCTAGATGTTGACATTGAATTATAATCTTTTTTGACCAACAATGTACAAAG
>NW_018401721.1:1047-1179 GCF_002168275.2 Theobroma umbraticum | reverse complement strand
AATTGATTTTAAGTTCAAATTTTTTTGCTTTTCTAGTTAAAACATATTATAATTAAACGTCTACCCGGAGAAACATAAAGAAGAGAGCATTCATTGGCAAGAGAAATCCATTTATAGTCACCCATTCTTTCA
>NW_018401721.1:702-856 GCF_002168275.2 Theobroma umbraticum | reverse complement strand
CTTGAGAAATATGAAGAAAAAAACATTCATTGGCAAGAAAAGTCTATTTATAGTCACTCATACCTTTATAAGCCTTATTACTCGCTTTAGATGGTTTTGCAATGCCATAATTGATTTTAAGTTGAATTTTTTTTATATTTTTGGTTAAACAAAC
>NW_018401721.1:352-512 GCF_002168275.2 Theobroma umbraticum | reverse complement strand
TTTATAATCTCAAAATTGATTTAAATTTGAATGTTTTGTACATTTTTGGTTAAAGTAGACTAGAATTGAATCTATACCATGAGAAACATGCAGAAAAAAGTATTCATTGGCAGGAAAAGTCCATTTATAGTATCCCATTCCTTCAAGAGCCTTATTACTT
>NW_018401721.1:0-126 GCF_002168275.2 Theobroma umbraticum | reverse complement strand
TTCAAGTTTTTTTACTTTTTTGGTTAAAACATATTATAATTGAATGTCTATCCTAAGAAACATAAAGAAGAGAGCATTCATTAGAAAGAAAAGTCCATTTATAGTCACTCATTCCTTCAAAAGCCT
>NW_018401720.1:1599-1727 GCF_002168275.2 Theobroma umbraticum | reverse complement strand
AGTTGAATTTTTTTATATTTTTCATTAAAATAGACTATAATTGAATGTTTGTCTCAAGAAACATGTATAAAAAATCATTCATTGAGAAGAAAAGTCCATTTATAGTCTCCCATTCCTTTAAAAGCGTT
>NW_018401720.1:1385-1589 GCF_002168275.2 Theobroma umbraticum | reverse complement strand
TTAAATGGTTTTATAATCTCATAATTGATATTAAGTTGAAATTTTTTACATTTTTCATCAAAACAGACTATAATTGAATGTTTACCTTGAGAAACATGTAGAGAAAGCCATTCATTAGCAAGAAATGTCCATTTATAGTCACCCATCCCGTCAAAAGCTTTATTACTCATTTTAAATAGTTTTATAATCTCATAATTGATTTTA
>NW_018401720.1:1245-1368 GCF_002168275.2 Theobroma umbraticum | reverse complement strand
TTTTTAGTTAAAACAGACTCTAATTGAATGTCTTCCTTAGGAAACATATCGAAGAAGCCATTGATTGGGAAGAAAAGTCAATTTATAGTCTCCCATTCCTTCAAAAGCCTTATTACTTGCTTT
>NW_018401720.1:869-1155 GCF_002168275.2 Theobroma umbraticum | reverse complement strand
CCTTAGGGACGATGAAGCAAAAGCCATCTGTTGGTACGAAAAGTCTGTTTATAGTCACCTATTCCTTTGAAAGCCTTATTACTTGCTTTAAATAGTTTTGGAAACTAATAATAGATTTTAAATTGAATTATTCTACATTTTTAGTTTAAATAGACTCTAATTGAAGGTCTACCTTGAGAAACGTGAAAAAAAAAGCATTCATTAGCAGGAAAAGTACATTTATAGTCACTTATTCCTTCAAAAGCCTTATTATTCATTTTAAATGGTTTTATAATCTCAAAATTGA
>NW_018401720.1:721-841 GCF_002168275.2 Theobroma umbraticum | reverse complement strand
TGTTAAAACATATTATAATTGGATGTCTACCTAGAGAAACGTGAAGAAATAGGCATTCATTGGGGGAAAAAATTCTATTTATAGTCGCTAATTCCTTTAAAAGCCTGGTTACTCACTTTA
>NW_018401720.1:262-507 GCF_002168275.2 Theobroma umbraticum | reverse complement strand
AGACAATAATTGAATGTCTACCTAAAGACACATGAAGAAAAAGGCACTCGTTGGTAAGAAAAGTCCATTTATTGTCGCCTATTCCTTCAAAAATCTTATTACTCACCTTAAATCGTTTTATAAACTCATAATTAATTTTAAGCTGATTTTTTTTGCATTTTTCATTAAAAAAGACTATTATTGAATGTTTGCCTCGACAAATTTGTAGAAAAAGTCATTCATTGAGAAGAAAAGTCCATTTATAG
>NW_018401720.1:0-142 GCF_002168275.2 Theobroma umbraticum | reverse complement strand
TGAAGAGAAAGGCATTCACTGACAAGAAAAGTCCATTTATAGTCACCTATTCCTTAAAAAGCTTTATTACTCGCGTTAAATGGTTTATTAATCTCAGAATTCTTTTTGAGTGTAGTTTTTTTACGTTTTTCATTAAAACAGA
>NW_018401719.1:2097-2237 GCF_002168275.2 Theobroma umbraticum | reverse complement strand
TTGAAGCATATCTTTCAATCCAGAAGTCCAATTGATGTGATTCTTAATCCATTGAAACGTTAAGAGACAGGGTTAAAACTTTTATGCTTACCATGCTGCCCAGTTCGGAACATGTCAGGGTGAAAGTCATGTTTGAAGTT
>NW_018401719.1:1829-1957 GCF_002168275.2 Theobroma umbraticum | reverse complement strand
GCTATACTCTTTTCCAAAAATAAAAAAAGTTGACCGAATTTTAGAAATTAGGTTATTTGGAGCCTGATTAAGGGACTTTTTTCAGGGATTCTAAAGGGGAGGCAGTAAGCAACTATTCTGGAGATTTG
>NW_018401719.1:1217-1357 GCF_002168275.2 Theobroma umbraticum | reverse complement strand
AATTTTTCATGGAGTAATGATCAAGATCCTACATATTCATCACATCTTGTTTTTCAGCATGATTTCCAATCACAAGTTAGAGACCTTATACTTGAGAAGAAGTTAACTTTGGAGGATATGTTGATGCAGTTCATGACAAA
>NW_018401719.1:902-1030 GCF_002168275.2 Theobroma umbraticum | reverse complement strand
ATTATGCAAGAGGAGGAAGTATCTATACCACCACAAGTCAAACCATATGTGCCTCCTATTCCTTTCCTAGATATAGTTGATAAGTTACCTAAAGAGCCTATTGATATGGAAAATCCAAAGAAACTCCT
>NW_018401719.1:661-806 GCF_002168275.2 Theobroma umbraticum | reverse complement strand
CATGGCTTGAGCAAGCACCAAATCTTGAGTTAAAGCCACTAGAACCTCATTTTAAGAGGAGACTACTTTCACACCTCAAGCTTTTTCTATGCAAACTCCAAACTCCTTAAAGGGCGAATGAAGACCTCAACCAAAGTCAAGCTAG
>NW_018401719.1:0-154 GCF_002168275.2 Theobroma umbraticum | reverse complement strand
ACTTGTGCCAGTTTCATTTAATTTACCTATCCAATGATGAGAACTCAATTATATCCCTATCTCGATTCTTCAAAGCATGTGAATATTGCTTAAGTGTTACGTAAATTCTCATGCTAAGCTTTACTATTAGGTTGAAATTTCTACATTTTGAGCA
>NW_018401718.1:1069-1166 GCF_002168275.2 Theobroma umbraticum | reverse complement strand
CCTTGTTACTCGTTTTATGTAGTTTTATAGCTTTATAAATTATTTTAAATTAGATTTTTTTTGCTTTTAGTTAAAATAGATCATAATTTGATGTTTG
>NW_018401718.1:971-1059 GCF_002168275.2 Theobroma umbraticum | reverse complement strand
CGTGAAGCAAAATCCATCCATTGATAAGAAAACTACATTTATAATCACTCATGCCTTTGAAGGCCTTATTACTCGATTTAAGTGATTT
>NW_018401718.1:829-942 GCF_002168275.2 Theobroma umbraticum | reverse complement strand
TTCTATTAGAAAAAATCATAATTTAATGTCTACACTAGGAAATGTGAAGCGAAAGCCATTGACAAGAAAAGTCCATTTATAGTCACTCATGCCTTTGAAAGTGTAATTATTGG
>NW_018401718.1:608-819 GCF_002168275.2 Theobroma umbraticum | reverse complement strand
TTTTGTAATCTTATAAATGATTTTAAAAGTGAATTTTTCTCACTTTTAATTGAAACAAATCATAATTTGATGTTTGCATCTAAAAACTAGAATCGAAGGCCATCTATTGACAAGAAAAATATTTCTATAGTCACTCATACCTTCAAAAGCCTAATTACTACTTTAAATAATTTTATATTCTTATAAATTATTTTAAAATTGAATTTTTCTC
>NW_018401718.1:108-260 GCF_002168275.2 Theobroma umbraticum | reverse complement strand
TACTAGCTTTATGTAGTTTTATAACTTTATAAATGATTTTCAATTGAATTTGTTTCACTTTTGGTTAGGGTTCGTTTGTTTTCTAGTAAAACATTTCTTAAAAAATGTTGTTAGGACTTATGCTTGTTTGGCTGACGAAGAAAACATTTTAC
>NW_018401718.1:0-98 GCF_002168275.2 Theobroma umbraticum | reverse complement strand
GGTTAACCCCGAAAAATGTTTTATACCCTTGAAAGGCAGACGATATTTTTCGAAGAATAACAAAAACACTTTTAAACTAAGTTTATGAATATAAGTTT
>NW_018401717.1:1327-1457 GCF_002168275.2 Theobroma umbraticum | reverse complement strand
TTATCAATTTTGAGATAGTATGCATGCTTACATGTCCAAGTCTTCTATGCCATAACTAACTATCATTTTCATCATTTGCCACAAGACATGTTTCACAATAACCTCAAGATCTTCTAAAAATATGACATAC
>NW_018401717.1:1050-1246 GCF_002168275.2 Theobroma umbraticum | reverse complement strand
ACTTTAAACCTTTTATCACACAATTTATAGTCAATAAATTGTGCTTTAAGCCTTTAACAAGTAATACATGACTAATTTGAGCTTGAGAATTCTTACTAATAGTTCCTATGCCATGTATTCTATTTTTTGAGTCATCTCCAAATGATACTGTGCCTCCCTTTTTCTTGTCTAGCTGTGTAAATAACATTTCATTTCC
>NW_018401717.1:665-911 GCF_002168275.2 Theobroma umbraticum | reverse complement strand
ATTAGGCTCAACCTGCAAGACAGATTTTCAGTTTTTCTTAACCGGTACCCATACTTTGATGGGTCTTTGAAGGTTAACTGCTACATAGGATCCTTTTGCAACCCAAATCCTTTTTTTTTCTGCATGCTTCTATTTCTATAACAGTTGTAGGATAAGTGACCAAGTTTATTACAAATATAACACCTAGGAGACACATTAGCAGGACTTTTCTTGAAATATGAGTTTCTTTGTGGTGTTTCATTTCTT
>NW_018401717.1:335-454 GCF_002168275.2 Theobroma umbraticum | reverse complement strand
TTTGAAGTAAATTTTGGTGTTCTAGAATAGAGCAGAAATCATGATTTATTTTTTTAAAATCATTTTCAAGAGATAAGGTCTTTCTTTTCAAAGCCTTATATTTTGATGCAAGTTTTTCA
>NW_018401717.1:136-314 GCF_002168275.2 Theobroma umbraticum | reverse complement strand
TATTCATCTTGAAGTTCATCCATAGAAATGTCACAAGAAACAGAACATATCTCAAGTTCATCATCTCTTGCCATAAGACATAGATTTGTTCTTTCTTCCACTTTTTCTTTTTCAGTATCTGAACTTGAATCATCACTGTCTAACTAGGTTGCAGCCACCATTGCCTTCTTTGATTTTC
>NW_018401717.1:0-126 GCF_002168275.2 Theobroma umbraticum | reverse complement strand
GGAAGTTTCTTCCTTCAGCAAGGGACATTCAGGCCTGAAGTGTCCAAGCTTCTTGCATTCAAAACATATAAGCTCTTCATTCTTGTTGGACTCATTTTTATTTCTGGTTCTCCATGAAGAACCTTG
>NW_018401716.1:1153-1270 GCF_002168275.2 Theobroma umbraticum | reverse complement strand
TAAAATTTAGTTATTCTACTTTTATAAATTTTTACGTCAATTCTTACAGTTTTACGTTAGGACTTATCTATGTCAATTTTATACTATAATTAATTTTATCCTTATTATTTTATTTAA
>NW_018401716.1:799-1143 GCF_002168275.2 Theobroma umbraticum | reverse complement strand
TTATATATCGTTACATACTTTTAGTTCGATAATAAAAATATAAACACTTATTTTTCATTAAAATTAGATGTTTTTACTTAATTAATTTTTTACGTTAACTGTCACACATTTATGTTAAGATTTAAAATTTAGTTATTCTATCTTTATAAGTTTTTATGTCAATTCTTACAGTTTTACGTCAAATTTATGTATGAAAATTTTGAGTAATAATTATTTTTATTATTATTTTTTATTTAAAAATTAAAATTTATATATTGTTAAACACATTTAGCCGAAGAATATATATTCAGATATTTGTTTTTCACTAAAATTAGAATTTTTTTTACTCAATTGACTTGTTATGT
>NW_018401716.1:289-439 GCF_002168275.2 Theobroma umbraticum | reverse complement strand
TACTATAATTATTTTTATCCTTATTATTTTATTTAAAAATTAAAATTTGTATATCGTTACATTCTTTTAGCTTGATAATATAAATATAAATACTTATTTTTTTATTAAAATTAGACTTTTTTACTTAATTAACTTATTACGTTAACTCTC
>NW_018401716.1:0-152 GCF_002168275.2 Theobroma umbraticum | reverse complement strand
TATTCTAAGAATATAAATTTAAATATTTATTTTTTAATAAAATTAAATTTTTTTCCTTAATTGACTTGCTATGTTAACTCTTATACATTTATGTTAAAATTTAAAATTTAATTATTTTATCTTTATAAGTTTTACGTCAATTCTTATAATTT
>NW_018401715.1:1562-2105 GCF_002168275.2 Theobroma umbraticum | reverse complement strand
TCAACTTAAAATCAATTATTAGATTATAAAACCATTTAAAGCAAGTAAAAAGGCCTTCGAAGGAATGGGAGACTATAAATGGACTTTTCTTGCCAATGAATGCTTTTTTCTTCACTTTTCTCAAGGCAGACATTCAATTATAGTCTGTTTTAATGAAAAATATAAAAAAATTAAACTTAAAATTAATTATGAGATTATGAAACCATTTAGAACGAGTAAAAAGGCTAATAAAGGAATGGGAGGCTTTAAATGGACTTTTCTTATCAATGAATGCTTTTTTCTTCATGATTGTCAAGATAAACGTTCAATTATAGTCTGTTTAATGAAAAATATAAAAAATATTCAACTTAAAATCAATTATGACATTATAAAACCATTCAAAGCGTGTAAAAAGGCTTTTAAAAGAATAGGTGACTATGAATGGACTTTTCTTGATCATGAATACTTTTTCCTTCACGTTTCTCAAGATAGACATTCAATTATTTCCTGTTTTAATCAAAAATGTAAAACAATTCAAGTTAAAATCAATTATGAGATTAAAAA
>NW_018401715.1:1106-1227 GCF_002168275.2 Theobroma umbraticum | reverse complement strand
TTTGAAGGAATAGGTGACTATAAATGGACTTTTCTTGTCAATGAATGCTCTTTCTTCACATTTCTCAAGATAGATATTCAATTATAGTCTGTTTGAATCAAAAATGTAAAAAAATTCAACT
>NW_018401715.1:529-649 GCF_002168275.2 Theobroma umbraticum | reverse complement strand
AAATGGACTTTTCTTGCCAATGAATACTTTCGTCTACACGTTTCTCAAGATAGATAGTCAATTATTTTTTTTAATCAAAAATATAAAAAAATTTAACTTAAAATCAATTATTAGATTATA
>NW_018401715.1:201-308 GCF_002168275.2 Theobroma umbraticum | reverse complement strand
GGAATGGGAGGCTTTAAATGGACTTTTCTTATCAATGAATGCTTTTTTCTTCATTATTGTCAAGATAGACATTCAATTATAGTCTGTTTTAATGAAAAATATAAAAC
>NW_018401715.1:122-191 GCF_002168275.2 Theobroma umbraticum | reverse complement strand
AAAATCAATTATGACATTATAAAACCATTCAAAGCGTGTAAAAGGGCTTTTGAAAGAATAGGTGACTAT
>NW_018401715.1:0-112 GCF_002168275.2 Theobroma umbraticum | reverse complement strand
TTCTTGATCATGAATACTTTTTCCCTAACGTTTCTCGAGATAGACATTCAATTATTGCTTGTTTTAATCAAAAATGTAAAAAAATTCAAGTTAAAATCAATTATGAGATTAG
>NW_018401714.1:1148-1295 GCF_002168275.2 Theobroma umbraticum | reverse complement strand
TCTTACCTTTTCAGGATCCTGTCAAGACTCAATAAGCATTCATCAAAATTGTTATTGAAAATAGAGAAGTCATCCGTAAATACCTCCAAAATATATTCCACCATATCAAAAAAGATGACTATAAGGGAAATGATCTTTCCTTGTGGC
>NW_018401714.1:403-539 GCF_002168275.2 Theobroma umbraticum | reverse complement strand
GGTGGTTCTTCAATAGATGATTTCGTTGGTGACGATGAAGCAGATGAAAGATCCGACATTTCAAATTTTATCCTTATGAAACAAGATGGAGCATCCAACAAATTTACACATTCAATGACATCTTCATCATTTCTCT
>NW_018401714.1:0-178 GCF_002168275.2 Theobroma umbraticum | reverse complement strand
GTTACCTTTTGATCTAGCTCTCTTTTCTCCATATCAATAAACACTCTGACAGTGCATAAGAAAGGTCCCTTTAGTATGATTGGCACCCCTCTATCTTCCTCCATATCAAGTATAATGAAATTTTCCAAAAAGATAAACATGTTAACTTTCACAAGCACATGTTTGACAATACCTTTCA
>NW_018401713.1:1622-1754 GCF_002168275.2 Theobroma umbraticum | reverse complement strand
TTTAAGTGCAATGTTTTTATATTTTTCATTAAAACAGCATATAATTGATTGTGTACCTGGGGAAAAGTGAAGAAAAAAGCATTCATTGGCAAGAAAAGTCTATTTATATCCTCCCATTCCTTCAAAAGCCTT
>NW_018401713.1:1317-1500 GCF_002168275.2 Theobroma umbraticum | reverse complement strand
AGTCCATTTATATTCACCCATTCCTTCAAAAGCCTTATTACTCACTTTAAATGGCTTTCTAGCCTCATAATTAATTTTAAGTTTATTTTTTTATATTTTTGATTAAAATAGGCTATAATTGAATGTCCACCTCGAGAACCGTAAAGAAAAAAGCATTCATTCATAACAAAAGTCTATTTATAG
>NW_018401713.1:978-1123 GCF_002168275.2 Theobroma umbraticum | reverse complement strand
CATTCCTTCAAAAGCCGTATTACTTACTTTAAGTGGTTTTATAATCTAATAATTAATTTTAGGTTAAAGTTTTTTACATTTTTGATTAAAGTAGACAATAATTGAATGTCTATCTTGAGAAACATGAAGAAAAGTGCATTCATTG
>NW_018401713.1:644-761 GCF_002168275.2 Theobroma umbraticum | reverse complement strand
GAAGGAAAAAGCATTCATTGATACGAAAAGTCCATTTATAGCCTCTCATTCCATCAATAGCCCTTTTACTCGTTCTAAATGGTTTTATAATCTTATAATTGATTTTAAGTGCAATGT
>NW_018401713.1:129-346 GCF_002168275.2 Theobroma umbraticum | reverse complement strand
CAAAAGCCTTATTACTCACTTTAAATGGTTTTCTTGTCTCATAATTGATTTTAAGTTTATTTTTTTATATTTTTTATTAAAATAGGCTATAATTGAAGGTTCGCCTCAAGAACCGTAAAGAAAAAAGCATTCATTCATAACAAAAGTCTATTTATAACCTTTCAAGCCTTCAACAGCCTTTTTACACGTTCTAAATGATTTTATAATCTCATAATTA
>NW_018401713.1:0-119 GCF_002168275.2 Theobroma umbraticum | reverse complement strand
CAATTTTTTTACATTTTTCATTAAAACAAAACATAATTGAATGTTTGCCCTAAGAAACATAAAGGGAAAAGCATTCATTGGCGAGAAAAGTCTATTTATAGCCTCTCATTCCTTCAAAA
>NW_018401712.1:1074-1184 GCF_002168275.2 Theobroma umbraticum | reverse complement strand
TCTAGTCTCATAATTGATTTTAAGTTGAATTTTTTTATATTTTTTATTAAAACAACCTATAATTGAATGTCTACCTTGAGAACCGTGAAGAAAAAAGCATTCATTGATAA
>NW_018401712.1:410-584 GCF_002168275.2 Theobroma umbraticum | reverse complement strand
TTCTAATCTCATAATTGATTTTAAGTTGAATTTTTTTACATTTTTCATTAAAACCGATGATAATTGAATGTCTGCCTCAAGAAATATGAAGAAAAAAGTATTCATTGCTACGAAAAGTCTATTTATAGCCTCTCATTCCTTCAAAAGCCTTTTTACTCGTTCTAAATGGTTTTA
>NW_018401712.1:0-121 GCF_002168275.2 Theobroma umbraticum | reverse complement strand
TATTCCTTCAAAAGCCTAATTACACGGTTTAAATGGTTTTCTAATCTTAAAATTGATTTTAAGTTTAATTTTTTTACATTTTTCTTTAAAACAGTCTATAATTGAATGTCGAACAAAAGAA
>NW_018401711.1:1838-2010 GCF_002168275.2 Theobroma umbraticum | reverse complement strand
TATTACTCGCTTTAAATGGTTTTATAATCTCGTAATTGATTTTAAGTTGAATTTATTTGTATTTTTGGTTAAAACAGACTATAGTTGAACGTCTACCTTGAGAAACATGAAGAAAAAACCATTCACTAGCAAAAAAATTCATTTTATAGTCACCCATTCTTTCAAAAATCAT
>NW_018401711.1:1661-1815 GCF_002168275.2 Theobroma umbraticum | reverse complement strand
TAATCTCATAATTGATTTTAAGTTGAATTTTTTCACCTTTTTGGTTAAAACAGATTAGAATTGAATGTTTACCTCGTGAAACATGAATAAAAAGGCATTAATTGGTAAGAAAAGTTCATTTATAGTCACCTATTCCTTCAAAAGCCTTATTACT
>NW_018401711.1:1036-1276 GCF_002168275.2 Theobroma umbraticum | reverse complement strand
ATAATCTCATAATTGATTTTATGTTGAATTGCTTTACATTTTTGGTTAAAACAGACTATAAGTGAAGCTCTACCTTGAGAAAAATGAAGAAAAAGACATTCACTGGCAAAAAAAGTCCATTGAAAGTCACTCATTCCTTCAAAAGCCTTATTACTAATTTTAAACAGTTTTATATTATCATAATTTATTTTAAGTTGAATGCTTTCAGATTTTTAGTTAATACGGACTATAATTGAATGT
>NW_018401711.1:725-846 GCF_002168275.2 Theobroma umbraticum | reverse complement strand
AATATTATAATTGATTGTCTAGCTTGAGAAACATGAAGAAAAAGATATTCATTGTCAAGAAAAGTTAATTTATAGTCACCCATTCCTTCAAAAGCCATATTACTTGCTTTAAATGGTTTTA
>NW_018401711.1:205-414 GCF_002168275.2 Theobroma umbraticum | reverse complement strand
TTGGTTAAAATAGACTATAATTGAATGTGTACCTTGAGAAACGTAAAGAAAAAAATATTCATTGGCAAGAAAAGTCCAGTTATGGTCTCTTATTTCTTTAAAAGTCTGATCACTTGCTTTAAAATGTTTTATAATCTCATAATTGATTTTAAGTTAATTTTTTTACATTTTTTACTAAAACAGACTATAATTGAATGTCTACCTCAAGA
>NW_018401711.1:0-133 GCF_002168275.2 Theobroma umbraticum | reverse complement strand
ATTGAATGTTTTTACATTTTTAGTTAAAATAGACTATAATTGAATGTCTACCTTTTGAAATGTGCAAAAAAATCCATTCATTTAGAGAAAAAGTCCATTTATAGTCACCTATTCCTTCAAAAGGCTTATTACT
>NW_018401710.1:1453-1576 GCF_002168275.2 Theobroma umbraticum | reverse complement strand
TTGGGGAGATCAAGACTGCCCTAATTCCATGCCCTAAAGCATTTGACGCTCCATCAACATAAATATTCCAAGGATTAGGTTCACTAGACCCTTCATCCATATGCAAGATGGACATTAAATCTT
>NW_018401710.1:1330-1443 GCF_002168275.2 Theobroma umbraticum | reverse complement strand
ATCAAAACTTACAAGCTTAAAATCTTAAGTGGATCAATCTGTAAGGAAATCAATAGTGGCATTCCCTTTAATCTATTTTTAGGACACATATAAAATATCATATTCAGATAGTA
>NW_018401710.1:631-756 GCF_002168275.2 Theobroma umbraticum | reverse complement strand
ACTTTCAAAACAGTTTGAAAATCAGATCACATTTGGAGATGAGTTGGGATATAAATCGAGCAATGTAACTTAACCTCCCTAAGAATCCTCTCACTTCTTTCTATGTTTTGAGAGGTAGTCATTCT
>NW_018401710.1:151-259 GCF_002168275.2 Theobroma umbraticum | reverse complement strand
TTTCCATATCTTCAGCTACCATCTTAATCTGATTGTATCCAAAGAAACCATCCACGAATGAAAATAAAAATTATCTCGTTGTGTTATCTACAAAGGTATCAATAATTG
>NW_018401710.1:0-141 GCF_002168275.2 Theobroma umbraticum | reverse complement strand
ATCAAATTCTTTCTTTGCTTCCTTTTTAATCTTTAGAAACATGTCTGGCTTCATTTGTCTCAACTTTTGCTTAAGCTTGATTTAATGCTTTGAGCAATGTGTTCCTATGTGACTTTGAATTTGAAGTAATGATAGCATTGA
>NW_018401709.1:0-6320 GCF_002168275.2 Theobroma umbraticum | reverse complement strand
TTAGCCATCATCGCGACCAACGTTGTGGGCACTTGTTGAGTTATGGCCTCCTTTCCAAGATGCCGTGACTTACCTTCCTCAATTTTTTTTTTGAATTTTTTTACAAATTTTTTTATTTTTTTCGGAAAAGGTTTGTATATATCTACAAAATAAAAATAAATTGTTAATAATTTCCAACAATAAGAAAAATAAATAAATGAAATTAACTTAAAGGAATTAAATTTAGAATGCTTGGGTTGCCTCTTAAGAAGCACTTGATTTATAGTCGTCAGCTTGATTTTCTCTGATTTAAATTATGTCAATAAACATGATTGAGAACTTTTGACGATCAAAATCACCACCCCAATAATGCTTTAATCGTTGCTCATTCACTTTGAAGGTTGATTTATCATCAGCTACCTCCATTGTTCCATGAAGATATACTTTCATCATAATGAAATGTCTAGACCAATGAGATTTCAACTTTCCAAGAGATAATCTCAAACGAGAATTGTATAGGAAAACATGTTGGCTAGGCTTAAAACTTCTCCTTATGATTTTCTAATCATGCCATCATTTCGTCTTCTCTTTGTAGATTCTTGCACTCTCATATGCTTCTTGATGAAATTCATCCATTTTATTGAGTTGCAAAAGATGCTTTTCTCTAGCTGCTTGAAGATCAAAATTAAGCTTTTTGATTGCCCAACATGCCTTGTGTTCAAGCTTGATTAGAAGATGACAAGCCTTTCCAAAAACCAATTATAAGGTGACATCCTAATTGGAGTTTATATATAGCTCTATAAGCCCATAAAGCATCATCCAACTTTGTGGACCAATCTTTTTTGGAAGGATAAACAATCTTTTCCAAAATTCTCTTAATTTCTCAATTTGAAACTTTAGCTTGACCACTCGTTTGGGGATGATAAGTAGTGGCTATTTTGTGTTTGACTCTATATCTAGCCAAGATTGCCTCAAAATTTTTGTTGCAGAAGTGAGTCCCTTCATCACTAATTATGGCTCTAGGTGTACCAAAACGTGTGAAAATGTTCCATTGCAAGAAGTTTATCACTACCTTAGAATTGTTCCTTGGCAATGCAACTGCTTTAACCAATTTAAAGACATAATCAACAATAATCAAGATGTATTCATTATTGAAGGATGGAATGAAAAGACCCATAAAATCAATTCCACACACATAAAAAATTTTGACTTCCAAGATGTTGTTGAGAAGCTTCTCATGTCTTCTAGATATATTGCCCATTATTTAACATCTATCACATCTTTCAACAAAATTATGAGCATCTGTGAAAAGAGAAAGCCAGTAAAAACCTAATTGTAGAATGTTTGCAGTAGTTTGTCTTTCCCAAGAATGTCCTCCATAGTCGAATGAATGGCAATGGTGAAGAATATTTGCAAATTCTTTTTTAGGAACACACTTTCTAATTATTTGGTCTTTACAATGCTTGTAAAGAAAAGCTCATCCCACATGTAATATTTAACAACACACAAGAATTTTTTTTTATTGTGAATTAAATCTAGGAGGGAAGAGTTTACTCACTAGATAGTTCACAAAATCAACATACCAAGGCAAATTTTTCTGTTTCTCAGCATAAAACAATTGCTCATCAAGAAAGGTCTTATTTATCATTGTTGAATTCTTAATCTGTTCTCCATTCTCCAATCTAGATAAATGATCTGCCACTTGATTTGCTATACCTCTTCTATCTCTAATTTCCAAGTTGAATTCTTGAAGCAAAAGTACTTATCTTATCAAATGTGGTTTTGCTTCCTTCTTCTTAATTAGATATTTAATAGCTGCATGGTCAGTGTAAACAAAAACTTTAGTACCAATAAGATAAGAGTGAAATTTATCAGGAGCAAAAACAATAGCAAGCAACTCCTTTCCAGTTATGGTGTAATTTGCTTGAGCCTCATTCAGTGTTCTACTAGCAGAATAAATAGGATGCCAAATCTTCACTTTTCGTTGGCCCAAAACTACACCAACTGCGTAATCACTAGCATCACACATTAGTTCAAAAGGAAGATTCCAATCAGGAACAGTGATGACAAAAGTAGAAATTAATCTCTTTTTCAATTCAACAAAAGCATCATGGCAAGTATCATCAAACTAAAAAGAATATCCTTTTCTAGCAAATTACAAAGTGGTCCAGAAATTTTAGAAAAATCTTTAATGAATCTCCGATAAAATCCAGCATGTCCTAAAAAACTATGAATGCCGTTAACAGAAATGGAAGGTGGAAGTTTTTCAATTGTTTTGATTTTTGTTTTGTCTACTTTTAAAGCATTACTAGAGACTCGACAGCCTAAGACTGCCCTTTGCACCATAAAGTGACATTTTTCCCAATTTAAAACTAAATTAGTTTCTTCACATGTCTTAAGTGTTCTAGCAAGATTAAATAGATAATCATCAAAATTATTCCCAAAACTAAAAAATCATCAATAAATACCTCTAAAAACTTTTCAACCATATTAGCAAAAATTGCCATCATACATCTTTGAAAAGTGAATGGAGCATTACAAAGTCCAAAAGGCATTCTAAAAAAAGCAAAAGTTCCATAAGGACAAATAAAGGTGGGTTTTTTTTTTGGTCTTCAGAGCAATGGTAATTTGATTATAACCAGAATAACCTTCCAAAAAGCAATAAAAATCCTTACTTGCTAGTCTATCAAGCGTTTGATCAATAAAAGGTAGCGGGAAGTGATTTTTTCTGGTGACTTTTTTCAATTTTCTATAGTTTCTACATACCCTCCATCTAGTCATAGTTCTAATGGGAATAAGCTCATTATTTTCATTAGAACTATAGTCATAACTCATTTCTTAAGGATATATTGGACTAGACTTACCCACGAACTATCATAAATAAGATAGATAATACCTGCATCTAGCCACATGATTTATTCTTTCTTTATTACCTCTTTCATGATCGAATTCAGCCTTATTTTATGCTCACTAGTTACTTTGTGATTTTCTTCCAAAAGAATTTTGTGCATGCAAATTAATGGATTAATTCCTTTTATGTCTGCAATGGTCCACCCAATTGCTTTTTGGTAGTCTCTTAAAACTCGAAGGAGTTTATTTTCCTATTCATCATAAAGCAAAGAAGAAACAATTACTGGTAATGTAGAAGAATTTCCCAAAAAAGCATACCTTAATTGATTAGGCAATGGTTTGGCTCAAATGAAAGAGCTTCTTCAATGGAAGGCTTGATTAGTGAAGTTGTAATTGATAATTCCAAAGACTTAAATTAAGATTTTGGGAGACATGATGGGCATCAAGATGGTTAGCATATTTAAGAACCTTTTCATTAATAATATCACATGAAGAATTCAAAGAAGTTTCCAATATATCATGATGATTTTCAATAAACACATTATTAGCTATGTCATCCACCACATTAATTGAGAAACATTCATCATGTTCATTGGAAAATTTTAAAGCTCTAAAAATACTAAATGTCACCTATTGATCTTCAACCTTTAAAGTAAGCTTAACTTTTTTCACATCAATTTGAGCTCGAGCAGTTCTCAAAAATGGTCTCTCAAGAATGATTGGTATTTCACGATCTTTTTCCATATGAAGAATAATAAAATCTACTGGAAAAATAAATTTACCAACTTTTACCAAAGCGTCTTCCACAATACCATAAGGATAAGAGATAGATTGATTAACAAGTTGTAAAGTCATAGAAGTTGGATTTATCTCTTCCAAACCCAATTTTTTATAAGTGGACAATGGTATCAAATTTATACTTGCACCCACATCACATAAAGCTTTAGCAAAACAAAGAGAACCAATAGTGCAAGGGATAGTAAAACTACCTGGATCTTTAAGCTTTGATGGAAGCTTATTCTGAATGAGGGCACTGCACTTTTCAGTAAGTTCAATAATTTCAACTCACCTAATTTCCTCTTTTTAGATAGAATGTCTTTCAAAAATTTAACATATCTTGGCATTTGTTCTAGAGCTTTAGCAAACAGAATATTAATATGTAACTTTTTAAACACATCAATAAATCTTTGGAATTGCTTGTCAAGTTTTTCTTTATGAATCTTTGAAGAAAAGGTGGTGGAGGTGTGGGAACAGATTTTAATTATAATTTTTCTTCTTTAGAATTTTCAGTAGATTGCTCAACCATAATATCTTTTTTTTTTCATCTTTTTCAATTTATTTCTTATCAGATTGAATTGAAGTTTCAAAATTTAAAGCTTTATTACTTACCTCTTGACTTACCTTTTTCCCATTGCGAAGATTGATTACCTTACAATGTTCCTTACCTTCTGTTCTTGGATTGGGCTCAATATCAGTTGGTAAAGTGTCATGAGATCAATAATTTAGAGCATTAGCAAGTTGGCCCACTTGTGTCTCAAGATTTCTTATTGATGTTGTTTGACTTTGAATGAATGCTTTAGTCTTTGTCATGTGTTGCATGAACATCTCTACCATTGAAGTCTTTTTCTCTGGCATGGGGGCTCTAGATGGAAATCCAAGAGGAAAGTTTGACTTAGATGCTGATGAAGACCCTTGGTTTTTATTCCATAAGAAATTAAGATGATTCCTCCAACCAAGATTATAAGTGTTGGAATAAGGTCTGTTGCTTATTTCCAACAAATTGACAAGATTCATAATAGATGGGGCAATTGTCATTGGAGCAATTGTCATTGGAGCAATTGTCATTGGAATTTCCTTCTCCACAAAATTCACATGTCACAAAAGGGTTCTGAATAGCATTAACACTCAGTTATCTATTTTCTTTGTGAGAGAAGCTAATTGTGTAGATAAAGTATTCATCATATCTGATGCATGAACTCCAACAATTTTTCTTGTACCCAATCTTTCAGATGGCCATTGATAGTTATTGGAAGCCATCTCTTCAAGCAAATCATAAGCCTCATCAATGGATTAACTCATAACTGCACCTCTTGCTGCAACATCAATGGCAATTCTAAAAAGTCCCAGCAAACCATTATAAAATGTCGAACTTGTAGCCATTTAGGTAATCCATGGTGAGGACCCCTTTCTATCAAATCCTTATACTTTTTTAAGCCTCATATAGCGATTTAGAATCAAGTTGCATGAAAGAAGTGATATCATTTCACATCTTTGTTGTATTGGCAAGTGGGAAGAATTTTGCTAAGAATTTCTAACCTAAATCATCCCAAGTTTTACCCAAGTTTTAATGGAACTAGTAAAAAACGAATATAACCAACTCTTTGCTTTATCTTTAAATGAAAAAAGGAAAAACCTCAATCTTATGGCATCTTCAGTAACACCATTAGCCTTGAATGTATTGCAAATTTTCAAGAAATTTACAATATGACCATTCGAATCATCATTAGGCAAACCCCTAAATTGAATAGAAGTCTAAGTCTTCTAAATGAATGATAGCTTGATTTCAAAGTTGTTGGCTTGAATAAAAGGTCTTTAGATACTAGAGTGGAGACATTGTACTCATGGGATAGGATAATGCCTCAAAGACTTGGTCTCTTCCTCTTGTTGGGCAGCCATTGTTTTGTTTAGAGCAAAAACTTTTTTATTTTTTCTTTGAAGTTTTCGAAAAGTCTTTTCGATTTCTGAATCAAAAAGAACGATTTTCAAATTTCGTGCTCTTCGCATACAACAACCAAAAGTACTTGAAAAATTAAAGAAAAGAAAAGAAAAGCTTGGATTAAAATTAAGAATGCTTGGTATTAATATTAACAAGAAAGAACTAAAAATTAACTCCTCAGCAACGGCGCTAAAAACTTGTTATTTAATTTACTACCGACACAAGTATACATATCACAAAGATAATATAATGATGAGTAGAGTGTCGATCCCATAGGGAATTGAATTGCTTCTTATTATTAATTACTAAAATTGCACAACCTAATTTTATCCAAACATTAAAAATTGAATAAAAAAGAAAAACTTAAAAGCTAAAACTATTCTAAATTTACTCAACAAATTTACATTTTTTAACTTGACTAACTTTTAGAGCAAAGATTATGGTGTCCTTCAATACTGCATCTGATTATTGACTTTCTTAACTTGGCTTACTAGATTAAGTTGCTAACCTAGAGACCTAAATTGTTTACAAGTTTTTATCAAGTTTCTCATAAGAATATCTTTCCCAATTAAATTATTATATGTTTATGCAAATTAAATTGAAGAAAGATTCAATAAGTTTGTGCTCTAACTTTAGCTATGTATGGCTTATAGGTATATGTCTACCCTATATGTAAATCAAACCACCTAATCAATTAAGTGTATTTGATTGTATGCTATTCTATTCAAGGTCTATCTAAATCTCCTTCGTCAAGGTTTAACCTAGGTTTCCAATT
>NW_018401708.1:2106-2210 GCF_002168275.2 Theobroma umbraticum | reverse complement strand
TTGGCAAGAAAAGTCTATTTATAGTCACTCATACCTTCAAAAAGCCTTATTACTTGCTTCAAAATGTTTTATAATGCCATAGTTGATTTTAAGTTGAATTTGTT
>NW_018401708.1:2032-2096 GCF_002168275.2 Theobroma umbraticum | reverse complement strand
GCTGAAATAGACTATAATTGAATATCTATATTGAGAAACAAAAAGAAAAAAGCATTCATTGGTA
>NW_018401708.1:1949-2022 GCF_002168275.2 Theobroma umbraticum | reverse complement strand
ATTTATAGTCACTCATTCCTTCAGTAGCGTTATTGCTTACTTTAAATGGTTTTATAATCTCAAAATTGATTCT
>NW_018401708.1:1856-1939 GCF_002168275.2 Theobroma umbraticum | reverse complement strand
TGTTTTATATTTTTGGTTAAAACAAATTATAATTGAATGTCTACCTCTAACAATGTAAAGAAAAGGGCATTCATTGGCAAGAA
>NW_018401708.1:1691-1846 GCF_002168275.2 Theobroma umbraticum | reverse complement strand
ACAGTCACCCATTGCTTCAAAAGCCTTATTACACATTTTAAATGCTTTTATAATCTCAAGACTGATTTTAAGTTCAAATTATTTTACCTTTTTTATTAAAACATATTATAATTGAATGTTTAGCTCTAGAAACATGAAGAAAAAGGCATTTATTA
>NW_018401708.1:1545-1676 GCF_002168275.2 Theobroma umbraticum | reverse complement strand
TTATAGTCACTCATACCTTCAAAAAGCCTTATTACTTGCTTTAAATGGTTTTATGATGCCATAATTGATTTTAAGTAGAATTTTTTTACATTTTTGGCTGAAATAGACTATAATTGAATGTCTACCTTGAG
>NW_018401708.1:1388-1526 GCF_002168275.2 Theobroma umbraticum | reverse complement strand
TTCATTGGCAAGAAAAGTCCATTTATAGTCACCCATTCCTTTAAAAGCGTTATTGCTCACTTTAAATGGTTTTATATTCTCCAAATTGAATCTAAGTTCAAATGTTTTTACATTTTTGGTTAAAACAAATTATAATTG
>NW_018401708.1:1166-1378 GCF_002168275.2 Theobroma umbraticum | reverse complement strand
TCGAGAAATGTAAAGAAAAGGGCATTCATTGGCAAGAAAACTCTATTTATAGTCACCCATTGCTTCAAAAGCCTTATTACTCATTTTAAATGCTTTTATAATCTAAAGACTGATTTTAAGTTCAAATTATTTTACCTTTTTTATTAAAACAGATTATAATTAAATGTTTAGCTCAAGAAACATGAAGAAAAAGGCATTCATTGGCAAGAAAA
>NW_018401708.1:833-965 GCF_002168275.2 Theobroma umbraticum | reverse complement strand
TGAGAAAAATGAAGAAAAAAGCATTAATTTGTAAGAAAAGTCCATTTATAGCAACCCATACCTTCGAAAGTCTTATTACTTGCTTTAAATAGTTTTGTAATGCCATAATTGATTTTAAGGTTGAAATTTTTT
>NW_018401708.1:0-823 GCF_002168275.2 Theobroma umbraticum | reverse complement strand
TTTTATATTCTCCAAATTGATTTACATTTGAACTCTTTGTTTATTTTTCATTAAAACAGATTATAATAGAATGTCCACCATGGCAAAAGTGAAGAAAAAGGAATTCATTGGCAAGAGAAGTCCATTTATAGTCACCCATTCTTTCAAAAGCCTTATTACTCACTTTAAATGTTTTTATAATCTCATAATTGATTTTAGATTGAATTTTTTGAGGTTTTTGGTTAGAATAGATTATAATTGATTGTTTACCTTGGCAAACATCAAGAAAAAGGTACTCATTAGTAAGAAAAGTCTATTTATAGTGGCTCAAGCCTTCAAAAGCCTTATTACTCAAATTAAATGGCTTTATAATCTCAAAATTGATTTTAAGTTAAATTTTTTTTTACATTTTTGGTTAAAAAAGGCAATAATTGAGTTCCTATTATAGGGAACGTGAAGCAAAAGCCAACCATTGGCACAAAAGGTCCATTTATAGTCACTCAAGCCTTCGAAACCTTATTACTTGCTTTAAATGGTTTTATAAACTAATAATTGATTTTAAGTTGAATGTTTTTACATTTTCGGTTAAAACAGACTAGAATTGAATGTCAACCTTGAGAAACATGAAGAAAAAAGAGTTCATTGATAAGAAAAGTTCATTTATAGTCACTTATACCTTCAAAAAGCCTTATTACATGCTTCAAATGGTTTTATAATGCCATAATTAATTTTAAGTTGAATTGTTTTACATTTTTTGCTGAAATAAACTATAATTGAATATCTATATTGTGAAACATAAAGAAAAAAGCATTCATTGGCAAGAAAAGTCCATTTATAGTCACTC
>NW_018401707.1:0-1144 GCF_002168275.2 Theobroma umbraticum | reverse complement strand
CCCCTTGAGTTTATTGGAGATTTAGAGCCTAGATTTGGTCAACCTAAGTTCTAAGGTAAGGATTTAGATCATTCATTGGAAGAATGAGCATGTATATTGAATTTGGTTATTTTTGAAAAATTGGATATTTTTGAAAGCTAAGAAATAATTATGATTTTAATGTTTTAATGTGTCTAAGAGGAGAGTTGAGCTATTTTACTCATGGGTGAGGTGAAGGACGTTTGGAGGCTAAGAATCGAAGCTTGGCTATGGACGTTCCTTTGATTGTCAAGGTGCATGGGATTTAACTAAATACATGTAATGCAACTCACATAATGTGTGCATTGCCATGGTACTTAAATGTATATGTAGGCCTAGGCTAGAGAATCGATGTGTGTGTGTGTGTATGCTTGCCTAGAGGTATGTGCCTATGTCAGAGAATGAAAATGATTATGCGCCTAGATAAGGATGCCTATGTTAGAGAATGAAAATGATTATGCGCCTAGATAAGGATGCATAGGCTAATTAGTTATATGGCATTATGTTGGAACCCATGGTATGTAGGACCTAGAGCAAGAAGCTTACACATGGTGTAATATGAATTGTAAATTAAAGACAGTGCCAAATTGTGATAAATAGACTATGCAAATAGGTATGTGGGCATGATATGTATTTGGGCTAATGGTATAGCGATCGAGGTAATGTTAAGTATGTGAGGCTGAAGAGCCATGATTTCTCATGAATATGATCTATGCATGAATGCCCACATATTTGTGGTTGATTTGAGGACATGCACAAGGCTGCTAAGCCATAATTGATATGATTAAAGATGATGAATACCCACGTATGGTTAAGGGCATGAAGGCCTATAATTGATTATGTTTTGTTTGATGATACAGCAAAGATTTGAAGGAACTTAGAATTATATCGAGTTTAAAGATGACTAAAGCTTGTTAAATTTGAATATAATTTGATGTGGACGTATGGAATATCACAAGTACAATGGCTTGATTTGTGGATATGTGTATCATCCGAGGGATGAATTTTGAACGTTAATTTGAATTGAGGTTAAGTGGAGTTTCGCGCCCTGTGACTTTTTGTGCTTGCAGAGATGGTGGTAAATAGGGATAGTGGCATTAATCTCACATATGATTCCCACCTGTAG
>NW_018401706.1:4244-5094 GCF_002168275.2 Theobroma umbraticum | reverse complement strand
TTTAATGTAAAATCAAGTATGAGATTATAAAACCTTTTGAAACGGGTAACAAGGCTTTTGAAGAAATGAGACACTATAAATGGACTTTTCTTGCTAATGAATGAACTTTTTTACACGTTTTTTGAGGTAGCTATTTAATTATAATCTATTTTGATGAAAAATATAAAAAATTAAACTTAAAATCAATTATGAGATGATAAAACCATTTAAAGCGAGTAATAAGGCTTTCAAAGGAATAGGTGACTATAAATGGACTTTTCTTATCAATGAATGCATTTTTCTTCCTATTTCTGAAGGTGGATATTCAATTATAATCTGTTTTAGCTAGAAATTTAAAAAATTCAATTTAAAATTAAGTATGAGATTATAAATCTTTTGAAGCAAGTAACAAGGCTTTTGAAGGAATGAGACACCATAAATGGACTTTTTTTTCTAATGAATGGCTTTTTTTACACGTTTCTTGATGCAAGCATTCAATTATAGTATGTTTTAATGAAAAATGTAAAAAAATCTAACCTAAATTCAGTTATAAGATTATAAAACCATTTTAAACAAGTAATAAAGCTTTCGAAGGAATCGGTGACTGTAAATAGACTTTTTCTGCCCATGAATGCCTTTTTCTTCATGTTTCTCAAGGTAGAGATTCAATTAAAGTCTATTTTCTCTAAAAATGTACAAAGAATTCAACTTAAAATCAATTTTGAGATTATAAAACCATTTAAAGTGAGTAATAAAAGCTTTTGAAGGAATGGGTGACTATAAATGGAGTTTTTGCACTAATGGATGGCTTTTGCTTCACATTCCCCAAAGTAGACATTCGATTAGACCCTTTTTTAACAAAAAATGTAAA
>NW_018401706.1:3585-3860 GCF_002168275.2 Theobroma umbraticum | reverse complement strand
CTTCAAGTTTCTTTACAAGACAGACAATCAATTATAGCCTTTTTAAACCAAAAATGTAAAAATAGTTAATTTAAAACCAATTATGAGATTATAAAACCTTTTAAAGAGAGTAATAAGGTTTTGAAGGAATGAGAGACTATAAATGGATATTTCTACCCAATGAATGGCTTTTTCTTTAAGTTTCCTAAGACAGTCATTCAATTATAGTCTGTTGTAATAAAAAATGCAAGACAGTTCAACCTAAAATCAGTTATGAGATTATAAAACCATTTAAA
>NW_018401706.1:3427-3575 GCF_002168275.2 Theobroma umbraticum | reverse complement strand
AGGTTTTTGAAGGAATGGGTGACTGTAAATGAACTTTTTCTACCAATGAATGCCTTTTTCTTCACGTTTCCTGAGGTAGACAATCAATTAAAGTCTGTTTGAACAAAAAATGTACAAAGAATTCAACTTAAAATCAATTTTGAGAGTA
>NW_018401706.1:1474-3298 GCF_002168275.2 Theobroma umbraticum | reverse complement strand
GGTGACTATAAATGGACTTTTCTTACCAATGAAAGCCTTTTTCTTCACGTTTCTCGATGTAGACATTTAATTATAATCTTTTTTAACCAAAAATATAAAAAAATTCAATTTAAAATTAAGTATGAGATTATAAAATATTTTGAAGTGGGAAACACGGTTTGAAGGGATGGGACACTATAAATAGACTTTTCTTCTCAATGAATAGCTTTTTCTACACATTTTCCAAGGCAAGCATACAATTATAGTATGTTTTGATGAAAAATGTAAAAAAATTAAACTTAAAATAAATTATGAGATTATAAAACCATTTAAAGCGAGTAATATGGCTTTCGAAGGAATTGGTGACTATAAAAGGACTTTTTGTGTCAATGAATGTATTTCTCTTGACGTTTCTCGAGGTGGACATTTAATTATAATCTGTTTTAACTAAAAATGTAAAAAGAGTTGAACTTAAAATCAATTTTGAAATTATAAAACCATTTAAAGTGAGTAATAAAAGCTTTTGAAGGAATGGGTGACTGTAGATAGAGTTTTCGAGCGAATGGATGGCTTTTGCTTCACATTCCCCAAGGTAGACATTTGATTAGAGCTTTTTTAACTAGAAATGTAAAAAAATTCAACTTAAAATTAACTTTGTGACTATAAAACTATTTGAAAAGAGTAATAAGGCTTTTGAAGGAATGGGTGACAATAAATGGACTTTTTTTACCAATGAATGTCTTTTTCTTTACATTTTGAAAGGTAGACATTCAATTATAGTCTGTTTTAACTAAAAATGTGAAAAAATTCAGCTTAAAGTCAATTTTTAGTTTATGAAACCATTTAAAGCAAGTAATAAGACTTTCTAAGGCTTGAATCACTATAAATGGACTTTTCGTGCTAATGGATGGCTTTTGCTTAACATTCCTCCCTATGACAGACATTGAATTATAGCCTTTTTAAATCAAAAATGTAAAAACAAAATTAATTTAAAACTAATTATGAGATTATAAAACCTTTTAAAGCAAGTAACAAGGCTTTTGAAGGAGTGGGAGACTATAAATGGACATTTTTTCCTAATGAATGGCTTTTTCTACACGTTTCTTGAGGTAGGCATTCAATTATAGTGTGTTTTAATGAAAAATGTAAGACAATCCAACAAAAAATTAGTTATGAGATTATAAAACCATTTAAAGTGAGTAATAAAGCTTTTGAAGGAATGGCTGACTGTAAATGGACTTTTGCTGACAATGAATGTCTTTTTCTTCATGTTTCTCAAGGTAAACATTCAATTAAAGTCTGTTTTAACAAAAAATGTACAAAGAATTCAACTTAAAATCAATTTTGAGAGTATAAAACCATTTAAAGTGAGTAATAAGAATTTTGAAGGAATGGGTTACTATAAATGGACTTTTCTTGTCAATGAATGTCTTTTTCTTCACGTTTCTCGATGTAGACATTCAATTATAATCGTTTTTAACCAAAAATGTAAAAAATTTCAATTTAAAATTAAGTATGAAATTATAAAATATTTTAAAGTGGGTAACAAGGCTTTTGCAGGAATGGGACACTATAAATGGACTTTTCTTCCCAATGAATAGCTTTTTTTACATGTTTTCCAAGGCAAGCATACAATTATGGTATGTTTTGATGAAAAATGTAAGAAAATTGAACTTAAAATCAATTATGAGATTATAAAACCATTTAAAGCGAGTAATAAGGCCTTCGAAGGAATAGGTAATTATAAAAGGACTTTTCTTGTCAATGAATGTATTTTTCTTGATGTTTCTTGAGGTGGACATTCAATTATAATCTGTTTTAACTAAAAATGTAAAAAGAGTTAAA
>NW_018401706.1:305-1015 GCF_002168275.2 Theobroma umbraticum | reverse complement strand
TGAAGGAATGGGTGACTATAAATGAACTTTTTTTACCAATGAATATCTTTTTCTATATGTTTTCCAAGGTAGACATTCAATTATAGTCTGTTTTAACTAAAAATGTGAAAAAATTCAACTTAAAGTTAATTATTAGTTTATGAAACCATTTAAAGCAAGTAATAAGACTTTCTAAGGCTTCAATCACTATAAATGGACTTTTCGTGCTAATGGATGGCTTTTGCTTGACATTCCTCCCTACGGCTCACATTCAATTATAGCCTTTTTAAACCAAAAATGTAAAAAAAAATTCAATTTAAAACTAATTATAATATTATAAAATTTTTTAAAGTGAGTAACAAGACTTTTGAAGGAGTGAGAGACTATAAATGGATTTTTTTTCTAATGAATGACTTTTTTTACACGTTTCTTGAGGCAGGCATTCAATTATAGTCTGTTTTAATAAAAAATGTAAGACAATCCAACCTAAAATTAGTTATGAGATTATAAAACCATTTAAAGCGAGTAATAAAGCTTTTGAAGGAATGGCTGACTGTAAATAGACTTTTGCTATCAATGAATGCCTTTTTCTTCATGTTTCTCAAAGTAAACGTTCAATTAAAGTCTATTTTAACAAAAAATGTGCAAAGAATTTCACTTAAAATCAATTTTGAGAGTATAAAACCATTCAAAGTGAGTAATAAGCATTTTGAAGGAATGGGTGACTATAA
>NW_018401706.1:0-295 GCF_002168275.2 Theobroma umbraticum | reverse complement strand
CTTGCCAATGAATGTCTTTTTCTTCATGTTTCTCAAGGTAGGCGTTCAATTATAATATGTTTTAACTAAAAATAAAAAGCAATTCAATTTAGAATCAAGTATGAGATTATAAAACCTTTTGAAGTTGGTAACAAGGCTTTTGAAGAAATGGAACACTATAAATGGACTTTTCTTGCTAATAAATGAACTTTTTTATACGTTTTTTGAGGCTGACATTCAATTTTAGTCTGTTTTGATGAAAAATTTAAACAAAATTAAACTTAAAATCAATTATGAGATGATAAAACCATTTAAA
>NW_018401705.1:1154-1275 GCF_002168275.2 Theobroma umbraticum | reverse complement strand
TCCGAAGGTATGGGTGACTATAAATAGACTTTTCTTGCTAATGGATATCTTTTTTTTCATATTTCTGGAGGTAAACATTCAATTATAATCTATTTTAATAGAAAATATAAAAAAGTTAAAC
>NW_018401705.1:932-1074 GCF_002168275.2 Theobroma umbraticum | reverse complement strand
ATTCAAAATTAAAATCAATTATAAGGTTATAGAAACATTTAAAGCGAGTAATAAGGCTTTTGAAGTTATGAGTGATAATAAATGGACCTTTCTTATCAATGGATATCTTTTTCTTCACTTTTCTAGAGGCAAACATTCAATT
>NW_018401705.1:460-587 GCF_002168275.2 Theobroma umbraticum | reverse complement strand
TTCAGGTTTCTTGAGGCAGACGTTCAATTATAATATGTTTTTATAAAAATTATAGAAAAATTCAACTTAAAATCAATTATGAGGTAATACAATCATTTAAAGCGAGTAATAAGGCTTTCGAAGGTAT
>NW_018401705.1:0-136 GCF_002168275.2 Theobroma umbraticum | reverse complement strand
ATGGGTGACTATAAATGGACTTTTCTTGCCAATGAATATCTTTTTCTTCACGTTCCCAAAGCAGACATTTAATTATAATTTGTTTTAATGAAAAATATAAAAAAGTTCAACTTAAAACTAATTATGAGATTAAAAA
>NW_018401704.1:1509-1626 GCF_002168275.2 Theobroma umbraticum | reverse complement strand
TCAATCAATGGCTTTTTTTGCACATTTTTTGAGATAAACATTCAATTATTGTCTATTTAAAGTAAAATATAAAAAAATTCAACTTAAAATCAGTTATGAGATTATAAAACTATTTAA
>NW_018401704.1:1167-1311 GCF_002168275.2 Theobroma umbraticum | reverse complement strand
TAAGCCTTTTGAAGGAATGAGTGACTCTAAATGGACTTTTCTGATCAATAAATGACTTTTTCTACATGTTTCTCTTGATATACATTCAACTATTACCTATTTTAAAGTAAAATATAAAAAAATTCAACTTAAAATCAATTATGA
>NW_018401704.1:174-312 GCF_002168275.2 Theobroma umbraticum | reverse complement strand
ACAATAAATGGACTTTTTTTCTCAATGAATAGGCTTTTTCTGCACGTTTCCCAAGGTATGTATTCATTTATAGTTTGTTTTAACAAAAAATTCAACTTTAAATCAATTATCAGATTATAAAATCATTTAAACCAAGTA
>NW_018401704.1:0-154 GCF_002168275.2 Theobroma umbraticum | reverse complement strand
GGTGACTAAAAATAGATTTTTCTTATCAATGAATGACTTTTTCTGTACCTTTCGAGACGTAGGCTTTCAATTATAGTCTGTTTTAAAGAAAAATGTAGAGAAATTTAACTTAAAATCAATTATGAGATTATAAAACTATTTAAAGTGGGTAATA
>NW_018401703.1:1361-1448 GCF_002168275.2 Theobroma umbraticum | reverse complement strand
CTTTTGAAGGAATGAGAGGCTATAAATAGACTTTTCTCATCAATGAATGCTTTTCTCTACATGTTTCTCGAGGTAAATATTCAATTA
>NW_018401703.1:1239-1351 GCF_002168275.2 Theobroma umbraticum | reverse complement strand
TAATCAAAAATGTAAAACAATTCAACCTGTAATCAATTATCAAATTACAAAACCATTTAAAGCGAGTAATAAGACTTTTGAAGGAATGGGAGGCTATAAATAGACTTTTCTT
>NW_018401703.1:1158-1229 GCF_002168275.2 Theobroma umbraticum | reverse complement strand
ACTTTTTTCTTCACGGTTCTTGAGGCAGACATTCAATTGTTGCCTGTTTTAACAACAAATGGAAAAATTCA
>NW_018401703.1:380-472 GCF_002168275.2 Theobroma umbraticum | reverse complement strand
TTCTTCACGTTTCTCAAGGTAAATATTCAATTATAGTCTGTTTTAATCAAAAATCTAAAATAATTCAACCTAAAATCAATTATGAGATTAGA
>NW_018401703.1:0-370 GCF_002168275.2 Theobroma umbraticum | reverse complement strand
AAGCAAGTAATAAGGCTTTTGAAGGAATGAGAGGCTATAAGTAGACATTTCTCGTCAATGAATGCTTTTTTTTGCACGTTTCTTAAGGTAAATATTCAATTATAGTCTGTTTTCTTCAAAAATGTAAAACAATTCAACCTAAAATCAATTATCAAATTAAAAAACCATGTAAAGCAAGTAATAAGGCTTTTGAAGGAATGAGAGGCTATAAAGAGACTTTTCTCGCCAATGAGTACTTTTCTTTACACGTTTCTCGTGGTAAATATTAAACTTAAATTTAATTATGAGATTATAAACTCATTTAGAACGAGTAAACAGGCTATTAAAAGAATGGAAGGCTATAAATGGACTTTTCTTATCAATGAATGCT
>NW_018401702.1:1666-1778 GCF_002168275.2 Theobroma umbraticum | reverse complement strand
ACATTCAAATATAGTTTATTTTAACAAAAAATGTAAAAAAATTCAACTTAAAATAAACTATGAGATTATAAAATTATTTAAAGTGAGTAATAAGGCTTTTGAAGGAATGGGT
>NW_018401702.1:1204-1314 GCF_002168275.2 Theobroma umbraticum | reverse complement strand
TTTAACCAAAAATATAAAAAAATTTAACTTAAAATTAATTATGATATTATAAAAACATTTAAAGTGAGTAATAAGGCTTTGAAGGAATGGATGACTATAAATAGACTTTT
>NW_018401702.1:721-884 GCF_002168275.2 Theobroma umbraticum | reverse complement strand
TAAATGGACTTATGTTGCCAATGAATGCTTGTTAGTTCATGTTTCTCGAGGTAGTCATTCAATTATAGTCTATTTTAAAGAAAAATACAAGAAAATTCAACTTAAAATCAATTATGAGATTATAAAACTATTTATATCGAGTAATAAAGCTTTTGAAGGAATG
>NW_018401702.1:581-711 GCF_002168275.2 Theobroma umbraticum | reverse complement strand
AATGGATTTTTCTTTCCAATGAATATCTTTTTCTTCATGTTTCTTGAGGTAGACATCCAATTATAGTCTGTTTTAACCAAAATTGTAAAAAAATTCAACTTAAAATTAATTATAAGATTATAAAACCATT
>NW_018401702.1:406-571 GCF_002168275.2 Theobroma umbraticum | reverse complement strand
AATAAGGCTTTTAAAGGAATGAGCCACTATAAATGAACTTTTTTTGCCAGTGAGTGCCTTTTTCTTCACATTTCTCATGGTTGATGTTCAACTATAGTCTGTTTTAACCAAAAATGAAAAAACAATCAACTTAAAATGAATTATTAGATTATAAAACTATTTAAA
>NW_018401702.1:0-135 GCF_002168275.2 Theobroma umbraticum | reverse complement strand
GTAATAAAAATTTACTTAAAATCAATTATTAGATTATAAAATAATTTAAAGCAACTAATAAGCCTTTTGAAGGAATGGGTCACTATAAATGGACTTTTCCTCTAAATGAATGGATTTTTTTGCATGTTTCCCAAG
>NW_018401701.1:1971-2191 GCF_002168275.2 Theobroma umbraticum | reverse complement strand
TAAATGGTTTTATAATCTCATAATTGACTTTAAGTTAAATTTTTTTACATTTTTTGTTAAAACAGACTATAATTAAATTTCTATCTCAAGAAACGTAAAGAAAAAGATATTCATTAGTGAAAAAAGTCTATTTATAGTCACCCATTCCTTCGAAAGCCTTATTGCACGTTTTAAATAGTTTTATAATCTCATAATTGATTTTAAGTTGAATTTTTTACAT
>NW_018401701.1:1855-1955 GCF_002168275.2 Theobroma umbraticum | reverse complement strand
CTATAATTGAATGTCTACCTTAAGAAACATGAAGAAAAAGGCATTCATTGACAAAAAAAGATCATTTATAGTTACCCATTTCTTCAAAAGCCTTATTACT
>NW_018401701.1:1669-1845 GCF_002168275.2 Theobroma umbraticum | reverse complement strand
GGTTTTATAATCTCAAAATTGATTTTAAATTCAATTTCTTTATATTTTTCCTAAAACAGGTTATAATTGAATATTTACCTTGAGAAACGTGAAGCTTAAGGCATTTACTGGTAAGAAAAGTTTGTTTATAGTCACCTATTCCTTCAAAAGGCCTATTACTCGCTTTAAATAGTTTT
>NW_018401701.1:1478-1659 GCF_002168275.2 Theobroma umbraticum | reverse complement strand
AATTGATTTTAGGTTAAACTTTTTTATATTTTGGTTAAAACAGACTGTTAGATTTAAAATTATTATACTTTTGATTATGAAAAAATGATCAAGTTTGCTGGAACATTATTTGAGTAATCCTTGACACTTGATTGAAATGATTTAACTCCCATACATTTGTTCTTACATAGTTATAAGCTTG
>NW_018401701.1:1324-1468 GCF_002168275.2 Theobroma umbraticum | reverse complement strand
TTATTGAACTATATTTATAAGCTTGTATGACTTAGGTGTATAAGTGCTTAAGATTCCCATTCATTAAACTTTGATCTAAAGATTAAAAGCAAATTTAGATGCACTCATTAAGGGAGAGTTTTGAATATCAATTTTAATGATAAA
>NW_018401701.1:1094-1273 GCF_002168275.2 Theobroma umbraticum | reverse complement strand
TTTTATTGAATATTATGTAAAGAAAACTAGATGCATTGACTAAGGGGGAATAACACATTATCCATAAAGATTTGAAGCATTCATATTGAACATAGACATTACACTATTAAACTAGGAGTGTTTTGTCATCATAAAAAATAAGAGATAGAGAATGTTGACTCTATACGTTTTTGATGATA
>NW_018401701.1:533-932 GCF_002168275.2 Theobroma umbraticum | reverse complement strand
AGAGAAGCTGGCGGGTTCAAGCAAATCGTGAAACAGAGAGCACTTAGTCGACCATGAGACAGAGTTAGTTGACTAAGAGCTTACTGCCAGAAATTGGGTTCAGAGACAGAAATGACTAAATCGACCAAGAAAATTTGTCAGTCAACTAAGAGGGTGTTGCCAGAAATGCTCAAAGACAGAGCCTATCACCAGAAACTGAGTTCAGAGATAGAAACGACTTAGTCGACTAAGTGATATCAATTAGTCGACTAGGAGCATTCTGTCAGGCATTTTGAACTGATGCTAAAAGAGAAAATAACGAGCAGAATTGCTCCCAAACTGTTTCCAACAGTCAGAATCTGTCTAGGTGCCAACAGAGTTGATTTTTCAAGTATAAAAACACCTCCCAACAACCAAAAA
>NW_018401701.1:0-181 GCF_002168275.2 Theobroma umbraticum | reverse complement strand
GTTGTGGTTGAGCCTTTGAAAAACCATTGTTGAAGGTTGTGGCTGAGCCTGTGATTGTAAAAACTTTGTGAAAGCTTGAAAATTTTACAGTTTATAGTGATTTGATTTGAAAAATCCTTGGTTAGATAATCAAGGTAGTGGATATAGGTCTTTGACCGAACCACTATAAATCTTTGTGTTT
>NW_018401700.1:961-2796 GCF_002168275.2 Theobroma umbraticum | reverse complement strand
GAAATAAAGCCCATGAAGATAGGTTCAGAAAAATCGAAAATGCACCCATCTCTTGCGAAAAATTCATTGACTGGGATAGTTTTAACTAAGTTTCAAAAATTAAAGAAGGATTATTAGAACACTTTGAAGAAATGAAATTAAAGGGATTTGGCATTTTTAAGAACAGAACTTACAGTGCCAGTTTAGTGAAAGAATTCTATGCTGAAATAGCACAGGGTAAAGATGAATTAGATGACCCTAAGGAGTTTGTGGATAACTGTCTTAATGTCTACTTGAATGGAAAGGAATTTGTGATTTTTACTGCTAATTAGGCGAATTAGTAAGTATAGAATGCAATGAGGGAAATTTTAAAATTCCCGATGATTATGTTCCTTCACTCTTATGGGAGATGGTCACCGGAAAAACTTATAGATTCTCTTCTAAAAGCTATGCTAGTTTTATCAAAAGCCCTCAAACACGGATACTGTATTACTTCATAGCCTCAACAGTCCATGGGAGAGGAGGTAGCTTCAGCTATGTAAGTCTGCAAGACCTGTGGATGATGCAATTCGCTTTTAATGCATTTGCTTTTAATTTAGGGAGGTTCATGATTGAAAGAATGAGAGGGACATGTAAAGTTGGTAAAATCCATCTGCCTTATGGAAATGTGATTACTTCCTTAGTCAAGAGAAGGGGAATCTGGAGCTTAAGATACGAAATAGATCAAGTAAAAAGTAGGAACCAAATCATCTATCTAGGAAGTTTGTCCAAAATAGGGTATAAGTCATATAGAGAGACCTTTTTCAAGACCCTCAAGGGCACTCAGAAAGGTGAACAAGCCACTTCCACTCAAGCAAGACCAGCACCCTCTCAAATCTCAAATGAGATGATTCTGAACTTGCTCATGAGGATAGATGGGAAGCTAACTGACCAAGGCATCAGAATAGAGAAAATTGAAGAAAAGCTTCAAGAGCTGAGAACTTTAATGAAAGACAAAAGGAAGTCTCTTTCGGGCTCTGCAACTGAACATGCTCTTACAGCATAAAGTCCAGCAAAGCAAGTAAATAAGAGTCCCAATCTTCAAACTGAGGAAAAAGAGCCAGAACGGGGTCAGGCAAAGAAAATGCACACTGTGGATTCTGAATTTGAAGAGAAAGACAATACAAATACAAAGGTGGTTGGATCTTAGCTGCATGAGGAGACACAAGAAGCTGAGTCTTCCCCATCAAATTTTGAAAAAGTTTTCATCATGGATGTCTTCCAGCAGATGGTGAGGGAAGAATAGGCTGAAAAGGAAGCAACTAAAGCCACAGCACAAAAACCAACACTTGCGACAAGACCTCCTGAATCTGTTTAGAAAGGTGATCAGACTGAGAAACAGAAAGAGGAAGCTGCTGTACCTCCCCCAATTGCAACTGCATCTACTGGCAAGGGGAGAAAAACTAAGCTACCAAAACCCAGTTTCCCAAAAGAATAATGTCATCTATGATAGCTGAAAAAGCCAACCCTCCTCTAGTCAAATCTACTATCTAAGATCCTCTCACAATCTCGGATACATCCTCTTCTGACTCTTCATCCCAAGAATCTGCTCCTATAACATCCCCTGAACCTCTCAACATCTTCTATGGAACAAGTGAATCTACCCCTTCTGACTCTTCTTAAGCTTGTTTTTAATTTGATGCTGACAAAAAGGGAGAGAATTTAAGACAGGGTAGAAGTTCTTAGAAATTTAAGGGCATTTTAGGAAAGCTGATTTTGATGATTTTGATTTTGATGATGCTAAACTATGTATGACAACATTTTTATTACTGATGGATATTGTGTTGCTGATATATCAATGTTGAAACTATTTTCTA
>NW_018401700.1:300-459 GCF_002168275.2 Theobroma umbraticum | reverse complement strand
TTTTTGATGATAATAAAACATTCTCATTTATCTATGTCTAACTTTTTTACTTGAGTGTGCAGGACAAATATATTTATTTGATCATTCAAAAGACAATATCAAAACTAATTAGAATAAAGAGCTATAAGTGAGCAATGAAATGAGAAGCCTCTAAGTTGA
>NW_018401700.1:163-290 GCF_002168275.2 Theobroma umbraticum | reverse complement strand
GAGTTGGTTGGATAAAACTCAAAAAAGAAGCTGACGGGTTCAAGCAAATCATGAAACAAAGAGCACTTAGTCAACTAAGAGACAGAGTTAGTCAACTCAGAGCTTACTACTAGAAACTGGGTTCAGA
>NW_018401700.1:0-153 GCF_002168275.2 Theobroma umbraticum | reverse complement strand
ACTCAATCGACTAAGAAAGTTTGTCAGTCAACTAAGAGGGTACTACCAGAAATGTTCCAAGACAGAGCCTATTGCCAGAAATTGAGTTCAGATACAGAGACGACTTAGTCGACTAAGTGATATCGATTAGTCGACTAAGAGCATTCTGTCTGA
>NW_018401699.1:994-1138 GCF_002168275.2 Theobroma umbraticum | reverse complement strand
TATTATCTGTTTTAACCAAAAATGTAAAAACATTCAACTTAAAATCAATTATGACCTTATAAAACCATTTAAAGTGAGTAACAAGGCTTTTGAAGGAATGAGAGGCTATAAATGGACTTTTCTTCTCAATGAATGCCCTTTTCC
>NW_018401699.1:534-721 GCF_002168275.2 Theobroma umbraticum | reverse complement strand
AATTTTGAGATTATAAAACCATTTAAAGTGAGTAATAAGGCTTTTAAAATAATGGGTGATTACAAATAGACTTTTCTTACTAATGAATACCTTTTTCATCATGTTTTCTAAGGTAGACATTCAATTATAATCGGTTCTAACCAGAAATATAAAAAAACTCAACCTTACATCAATTATGAAACTATAG
>NW_018401699.1:204-315 GCF_002168275.2 Theobroma umbraticum | reverse complement strand
TTCTTCACATTTCTTAAGCTAGACATTCAATTATAATCTGTTTTAACTAAAAATATGAAAAAATTCAACTTAAAATCAATTTTGAGATTATAAAACCATTTAAAGTGAATA
>NW_018401699.1:0-112 GCF_002168275.2 Theobroma umbraticum | reverse complement strand
CTTTTTCTGCCAATTAATATCTTTTCCTTCACGTTTTTCAAGGTAGAGATTCAATTAAAATCTGTTCTAGCCAAAAATGTAAAAAAATTCAACCTAAAATAAATTATGAGAT
>NW_018401698.1:1046-1188 GCF_002168275.2 Theobroma umbraticum | reverse complement strand
TACTAGCTTTAAATGGTTTTATAACCTCATCATTGATTTTAAGTTGAATATTTTCTCATTTTTGGTTAAAACAAATTATAATTATATATCTACCTTGAAAAACATGAAGAAAAAGCAATTCATTGGCAGAAAAAGTCCATTT
>NW_018401698.1:713-985 GCF_002168275.2 Theobroma umbraticum | reverse complement strand
TTAAAATAGATAATAATTGAATGTTTACCTTGAGAAACGTGAAGAAAGAACCATGGATTGGCAAGAAAAGCCTATTTATAGTCACCAATGCCTTCCAAAAGCTTTATTACTTACTTTAAATGGCTTTATAATCTCGTAACTGACTTTAAGGGAAATTGTTTTTCGTTTTTGTTTCAAATGGAATATAATTAAATATCTACCTCAAAAAACGTGAAGAAAAAGCCATTAATTGGCAAGTAAAGTCCATTTATAGTCACCCATGCCTTCGAAAG
>NW_018401698.1:493-703 GCF_002168275.2 Theobroma umbraticum | reverse complement strand
CGCTTTAAATGGTTTTATAATCTCATAATTAATTTTAAGTTGAAATTTTTTTTCATTTTTGGTTCAAATAGATTATAATTAAATCTCTACCTCGAGAACCGTGAAGAAAAAGCCATTCATTTGTAAGACAAGTCCATTTATAGTCACCTATGCTTGCAAAAGCCTTATTACTCGCTTTAAATGGTTTTATAATTTCATAATTGACTTTAA
>NW_018401698.1:143-246 GCF_002168275.2 Theobroma umbraticum | reverse complement strand
CATGAAGAAAGAGCCATTCATTGATGAGAAAAGCCTATTTACAGTAACCCAAGCCTTTAAAAGCCTTATTACTCTCTTTAAATGGATTTATAACCTCATAATT
>NW_018401698.1:0-133 GCF_002168275.2 Theobroma umbraticum | reverse complement strand
TGAATTTTTTTACATTGTTGGTTAAAACAAATCATAATTAAATGTCTACCTCGAGAAACGTAAAGAAAAAGCCATTCAATGGCAAGAAAAGTCCATTTATAGTCACCCACACCTTCGAAAGCCTTATTACTCG
>NW_018401697.1:1221-1313 GCF_002168275.2 Theobroma umbraticum | reverse complement strand
TTAAATGATTTTATAATCTCAAAATTGATTTTAAGTTCAATTTTTTTATATTTTGGATTCAAACAAATAATAATTGAATGTCTATCTCATGA
>NW_018401697.1:1047-1211 GCF_002168275.2 Theobroma umbraticum | reverse complement strand
AAAAGATATTCATTGATAAGAAATATCCGTTTATAGTCATTTATTCCTTTAAAAACCTAACAACTCGCTTTAAATGGTTTCATAATCTCATAACTGATTTTATGTTGAAGTTTTTACATTTTTGGTTAAAACAGACAATAATTGAATGTCTACCTCAAGAAACA
>NW_018401697.1:618-796 GCF_002168275.2 Theobroma umbraticum | reverse complement strand
AGTTTGTGTTAAAATAGATTATAATTGAATGTCTATCTCGTCAAACATAAAGAACAAGATATCCATTGACAAGAAAAGTCCGTTTATAGTCTCCCATTCTTTCAAAAGCCTTATTACTCACATTAAATGGTTTTGCAATCTCAAAATTATTTTTAAGTTCAATTTGTTTACATTTTTC
>NW_018401697.1:161-328 GCF_002168275.2 Theobroma umbraticum | reverse complement strand
TTTATTACTCACTTCAAATGGTTTTACGATCTCAAAATTGACTTTATGTTCAATTTTCTTTTTACTTCTTTAGTCAAAAAAAATTATAATTGAATGTCTACATTGAGAAATGAAAAAGAAAAGGCATTCATCGGCAAGAAAAGTGCATTTATAGTCATCGATTTCTT
>NW_018401697.1:0-132 GCF_002168275.2 Theobroma umbraticum | reverse complement strand
TTTATAATCTCATAATTAATTTTAAGTTGAATTTTTTTACATTCTTCATTAAAAAAAATTATAATTGACTATCTACCTCGAGAAAAGTGTAGAAAAAGCCATTCATTGAGAAGAAAGATACATTTATAGTCG
>NW_018401696.1:1134-1226 GCF_002168275.2 Theobroma umbraticum | reverse complement strand
TTAAAAGTGAGTGATGAGGGTTTTGAAGGCGTGGGTGACTATAAATGAACTTTTTTTGCCAATGGATATCTTTTTGTTTCAGTTTCTTGAGG
>NW_018401696.1:1027-1124 GCF_002168275.2 Theobroma umbraticum | reverse complement strand
ATCATTTAAAGGCAGTAATAAGGCTTTTAAAGGCGTGGGTGGCGATAAAAGGATTTTTTTTGCCAATGGATATCTTTTGCTTCACGTTTCCCGAAGC
>NW_018401696.1:527-683 GCF_002168275.2 Theobroma umbraticum | reverse complement strand
TTCGAAGGCATGGGTGACTATAAATAGACTTTTGTTACCAATGGATATCATTTTCTTTACCTTTTTTAAGGTAGTCATTTAATTATAATATGTTTTAAGAAAAAATATAAAAAATTTCAACTTAAAACCAATTATGAGATTAAAAAACTATTTAAA
>NW_018401696.1:324-442 GCF_002168275.2 Theobroma umbraticum | reverse complement strand
ACTTGTCTTACTCGTGGATATATTTTTCTTCATGTTTCTAAAGATAAACATTCATTAATACCTTTTTTGATAAAAAATATAAAAAAGTTCAACTTAAAATTAATTATGAGATTACAAA
>NW_018401696.1:0-122 GCF_002168275.2 Theobroma umbraticum | reverse complement strand
TCTGTTTCAATAAAAATATAAAAAATTTCAACTTAAAACTAATTATGAGATTAATAAACTATTTAAAACGAGTAATAAGGCTTACGAAGGCATGGGTGACTATAAATGGACTTTTCTTGTCA
>NW_018401695.1:1229-1357 GCF_002168275.2 Theobroma umbraticum | reverse complement strand
CAATTATGTGATTATACAACCATTTAAAGCGAGTAATAAAACTTTCGTAGGCATTGGTGAGTATAAATGGACTTTTCTCACCAATAAATAGTTTTTTCTTCACATTTCTTGAGGTAGACATTCAATTA
>NW_018401695.1:649-758 GCF_002168275.2 Theobroma umbraticum | reverse complement strand
TCTGTTTTAATAATAAACATAAAAAAATTCAACTTCAAATCAATTATGAGATTATCAAACCCTTTAAAGAGAGTAACAAGGCTTTCGAAGGCTTGGGTGACTATAAATA
>NW_018401695.1:559-639 GCF_002168275.2 Theobroma umbraticum | reverse complement strand
GCCAATGAATGGCTTTTTCTTCATGTTTTTTGAGGTAGACATTCAATTATGATCAGTTTTAACCCAAAATGAAAAACAAA
>NW_018401695.1:415-549 GCF_002168275.2 Theobroma umbraticum | reverse complement strand
AATCAAATATGCGATTACAAAATCATTTGAAGCGAGTAAGAACGCTTGTGAAGACATGGGTGACTATAAATAGGGTTTTCTTGCCAATGAATAGCTTTTTCTTCATGTTTTTTGAGGTAGACACTCAATTATAA
>NW_018401695.1:188-391 GCF_002168275.2 Theobroma umbraticum | reverse complement strand
AAATTCAACTTCAAATCAATTATGAGATTAGAAAACCATTTAAAGTGAGTAATAGGACTTTTGAAGGTATGGGTGACTATAAACAGGGTTTTTTTGACAATGGATGGCTTTTTCTTCACGTTTCTCGAGGTAGACATTCAATTATAATGTGCTTCAATAAAAAATATAAACAAATTCAACTTTATATTAATTATGAGATTATA
>NW_018401695.1:0-168 GCF_002168275.2 Theobroma umbraticum | reverse complement strand
TAAGGCTTTGAAAGGCATGGGTGACTATAAATAGACTTTTCTTACTAATGAATGCCCTTTTCTTCATATTTCTCAAGGTAGACATTCAAGTATATTCTGTTTTAATAAAAGATAGAAAAAAATTCAACTTCAAATCAATTATGAGATTATAAAACTATTTAAAGTAAG
>NW_018401694.1:7269-8015 GCF_002168275.2 Theobroma umbraticum | reverse complement strand
TTATTACTAGCTTTAAATGGTTTTATAATCTCACAAATATTTTTAACTTAAATTTTTTTTATATTTTTAGTTAAAACAGATTATATTTGAATATCTACCTTGGAAAATATAACGTAAAACCCATCCAATGGCAAGAGAAGTCTATTCATAGTTACTCAAGCCTTCAAAAGCCTTATTACTCGGTTTAAATAGTTTTAAAATCTCATAATTGATTTAAAGTTGAAGTTTTTTTACATTTTTAGTGAAAATAGAGTATATTTGAATGTTTGCCTCAAGAAACATAAAGCAAAAGCCATTCATTAGTAAGAAAAGTCCATTTATAGTCACTAAAGCCTTCAAAAGCTTTATTAGTTGTTTTAAATAGTTTTATAATCTCATAATTGGTTTTAAGTTGATTTTTTTACATTTTTGGTTAAAATATATTATAACTGAATGTTTGCCTTTGGAAACGTGAAGCAAAAGCTATCCATTGAGAAAAAAAGTCCATTTATAGTTACTCAAATTTTCTAAAGCCTTATTACTCACTTTAAATGGTTTTATAGTCTCATAATTGATTTTAAGTACAATTTTTTTGCATTCTTAGTCAAACAATATTATAACTGAATATGTACCTTAGAAAACATGAAGAAACAATCATTTATTGGAAAGAAAAGTCTATTTATAATCACTCAAGCCTTCGAAAGTTTTATTACTTGGTTTAAATGGTTTGATAATGTCATAGTTGATTTTAAGTTGACTTTTTCTAT
>NW_018401694.1:6834-7187 GCF_002168275.2 Theobroma umbraticum | reverse complement strand
GGAAACATAAAGCAAAAGCCATCCATTGGTAAGAGAAGTTCATTTATAGTCACTCAAGCCTTCAAAAGCCTTATTACTAGCTTTAAATACTTTTGTAATCTCATAATTGTTTTTAAGCCTAATATTTTTATTTTGGTTAAAACAGATTATATTTGAATCTCTACCTTGGAAAATGTGAAGCAAAAGTCATCCATTGGTAAGCAAAGTCAATTTATATTCACTCAAGCCTTCAAAAGCGTTATTACTTGCTTTAAATAGTTTTATAATCTCATAATTGATTTAAAGTTGAAGTTTTTTACATTTTTGGTGAAAACAGGTTATATTTGAATGTCTGCCTCAAGAAACATGAAGCA
>NW_018401694.1:4262-6824 GCF_002168275.2 Theobroma umbraticum | reverse complement strand
ATTGGTAAGAAAAGTTCATTTATAGTCACTCAAGCTTTCGAAAGCTTTATTACTCCCTTTAAATGGTTTTATAATCTCATAAATGATTTTAAGTTTATTTTTTTATATTTTTGGTTAAAACAGATTATAACTAAATGTCTGCCTTTGAAAACTTATAGCAAAAGCCATCCATTGGCAAGAAAAGTCTATTTATAGTTGCTCACTTCTTCAAAAGCCTTATTACTCGCTTTAAATGGTTTTATAGTCTCATAATTGATTTTAAGTTCAATTTGTTTGCATTTTTGGTCAAAAAATATTGTAACTGAATGTCTACCTTAGGAAACGTAAAGAAACAATCATCTATTGGCAAGAAAAGTCCATTTATAATTACTCAAGCCTTCGAAAGCCTTATTACTTGGTTTAAATGGTTTGATAATTTCGTAGTTAATTTTAAGTTGACTTTTTCTACATTTTTCATAAAAATATATTATAATTAAATGTCCGCTTCGAGAAACATAAAGAAAAAGTCATCTACTGATAAGAGAAGTCCATTTATAGTCACTCAAGCCTCTAAAAGTCTTATTACTAGCTTTAAATATTTATATAATTTTACAATTATTTTTAAGTTTAATATCTTTATATTTTTAGTTAAAACAGATCATATTTGAATATCTACCTTCAAAAATGTGAAGCAAAAGCCATCTACTGGCAAGAAAAGTCAATTTATAGTCACTCAAGTCTTCAAAAGCGTTATTACTCGCTTTAAATGGTTTTATAATCTCATAATTGATTTAAAGTTGAAGTTTCTTGCATTTTTTAGTGAAAACAGATTATATATGAATGTCTACCTCAACAAACATGAAGTAAAAGCCATTCACTGGCAAGAGAATTCCATTTATAATCACTCAAGCCTTCGAAAGCTTTATTACTCGCTTTAAATGGTTTTATAATCTCATAATTGATTTTAAGTTGATTTTCGTACATTTTTGGCTAAAATATATTGTAACTAAATGTCTTCCTCTTGAAACTTGTAGCAAAAGCCATCCATTGATAAGAAAATTCTATTTATAGTTGCTCAATTCTTCGAAAGTCTTATTACTCGCTTTAAATGATTTTAGAGTCTCATAATTAATTTTAAATTCAATTTGTTTGCATTATTGGTCAAACAATATTATAACTAAATATCTACCTTAGGAAACGTGAAGAAACAATCATCTATTAGAAAGAAAAGTTAATTTATAATCACTCAAGCATTCGAAAGCCTTATTACTTGGTTTAAATGGTTTGATAATATCATAGTTGATTTTAAGTTGACTTTTTTCTATATTTTTAATAAAAATGTATTATAATTGAATGTCTGCTTCAGGAAACATAAAGCAAAAGCCATCCTTTGGTAAGAGGAGTCCATTTATAGTCACTCAAGTCTTCAAAAGCCTTATTACTAGCTTTACATACTTTTATAATCTCACAATTGTTTTTAAGTTTAATATTTTTATATTTTTAGTTAAAATAGATTATATTTGAATATCTACTTTGGAAAATGTGAAGCAAAAGCCATCCAATAGTAAGAAAAGTTAATTTATAGTCACTCAAGCCTTCAAAAGCGTTATTACTTGTTGAAATGATTTTGAAATCTCATAATTGATTTAAAGTTGAAGTCTTTTACATTTTTGGTGAAAATAGATTGTATTTGAATGTCTGCATCAGGAAACATGAAGTAAAAGCCATTCACTGGCAAGAAAATTCCATTTATAGTCACTCAAGCCTTCGAAAGCTTTATTACTCGCTTTAAATGGTTTTATAATCTCATAATTGATTTTAAGTTGATTTTCATACATTTTTGGCTAAAATATATTATAACTGAATGTTTGCCTCTAGAAACTTATAGCAAAAGCCATCCATTGGTAAGAAAAGTCTATTTATAATTGCTCAATTCTTCGAAAGCCTTATTACTCACTTTAAATGGTTTTATAGTCTCATAATTCATTTTAAGTTCAATTTGTTTGCATTATTGGTCAAAAAATATTATAACTGAATGTCTACCTTAGGAAATATAAAGAAACAATCATCTATTGACAAGAAATGTCCATTTATAATCACTCAAGCCTTCGAAAGCCTTATTAGTTGGTTTAAATGGTTTGATAATGTCATAGTTGATTTTAAGTTGACTTTTTCTATATTTTTAATGAAAATATATTATAATTAAATGTCTGTTTTGGGAAACATAAAGCGAAAGCCATCCATTGGTAAGAGAAGTCCATTTATAGTCACTCAAGCCTTCAAAAGCCTTATTACCAACTTTAAATACTTTTGTAATCTCACAATTGTTTTTAAGCCTAATATTTTTATTTTTGTTAAAACAGATTATATTTGAATCTCTACCTTGGAAAATGTGAAGCAAAAACCATCCATTGGCAAGCAAAGTCAATTTATATTCACTCAAGCCTTCAAAAGCGTTATTACTTGTTTTAAATAGTTTTATAATCTCATAATTTATTTAAAGTTGAAGTTTTTTACATTTTTAGCGAAAACAGATTATATTTGAATGTCTGCCTCAAGAAACATGAAGCAAAAGCCATTCAT
>NW_018401694.1:3801-4145 GCF_002168275.2 Theobroma umbraticum | reverse complement strand
CCTCTAGAAACTTATAGCCAAAGCCATCCATTGGTAAGAAAAGTCAATTTATAGTTGCTCAATTCTTCGAAAGCCTTATTACTCACTTAAAATGATTTTATAGTCTCATAATTCATTTTAAGTTCAATTTGTTTGCATTGTTGGTCAAAAAATATTACAGCTGAATGCTTACCTTAGGAAACGTAAAGAAACAATCATCTATTGACAAGAAAAGTCCATTTATAATCACTCAAGCCTTTAAAAGCCTTATTACTTGGTTTAAATGGTTTGATAATCTCATAATTGATTTAAAGTTGATGTCTTTTATGTTTTTGGTGAAAACATATTATATTTGAATGTCTGCC
>NW_018401694.1:0-3568 GCF_002168275.2 Theobroma umbraticum | reverse complement strand
TATTACTTGCTTTAAATGGTTTAATAATCTCATAATTGATTTTAATTTGAATTCTTTTACATTTTTAGTTAAAACAGATTATATTTGAATGTTTGCCTTGAAAAACATAAAACAAAAGCTATCCATTGACAAGAGAAGTTCATTTATAGTCGCTCAAGCCTTTGAAAGCCTTAGTACTAGCTTTAAATGCTTTTATAATCTTACAATTGTTTTTAAGTTTAATTTTTTTATATTTTTAGTTAAAACAGATTATATTTGAATATCTACCTTAGAAAATATGAAGCAAAATCCATCTATTGGTAAGAAAGTCTATTTATAGTCATTCAAGCCTTCGAAAGCGTTATTACTCGCTGCAAATTGTTTTATAATCTCATAATTGATTTAAAGTTGAAGTTTTTTACATTTTTGTGAAAACAGAATATATTTGAATGTCTGCCTCAAGAAACATGAAGCCAAAACTATTCATTGGCAAGAAAAGTCCATTTATACTCACTCAAGCCTTCGAAAGCTTTATTACTCACTTTAAATGGTTTTATAATCTCATATTTGATTTTAAGTTGATTTTCTTATATTTTTTATTAAAATATATTAAATTGAGTGTTTGCCTCTGAAAACTTGTAGTAAAAGCCATCCATTGACAAGAAAAGTCTATTTATAGTTGCTCAATTTTTTGAAAGTCTTATTACTTCTTTTAAATGATTTTGTAGTCTCATAATTGATTTTAAGTTCAATTTGTTTGCATTGTTGGTTAAACAATATTATAACTAAATGTCTACCTTGGGAAACATGAAGAAATAACCATCTATTTGCAAGAAAAGTCAATTTATAATCACATAAACCTTCGAAAAGCCTTATTACGTGGTTTAAATGATTTGATAATCTCATAGTTGATTTTAAGTTAACTTGTTCTACATTTTTAATGAAAATATTTTATAATTGAATGTTTGCTTTGGGAAACATGAAGTAATAGCCATCCATTGACAAGAAAAGTCTATTATAGCCACTTAGGTCTTTAAAAGCTTTATTACTCGCTTTAAATGGTTTTATAATCTCATAATTGATTTTAAGTTAAATTTTTTTACATTTTTAGTTAAAATATATTATAATTGAATGTCTTCCTTACGATACATGAGGCAAAAGCCATCCATTGGGAAGAAAAGTCTATTGACTATCACGCAAGCATTCAACAGCGTTATTACTTGCTTTACAAAGCCTAATACTCTTATAATTAATTTGAAGTTGAATTTTTTATTTTTTTTTAGTTAAAACGGATTATATTTGAATGTCTGCAGTGGGAAACGTGAAGAAAAAATCATACATTGGTAAGAAAAGTCCATCTATAGTCACCTATGTCTTCAAAAGCCTTATTACTTGCTTTAAATGGTTTTATAATCTCATAATTGATTTTAAGTCAAATTTTTAATATTTTTTATTAAAATATATTATAATTGAATGTCTGCTTCGAGAAACGTGAAGCAAAAGCCATCCATTAGCAAGAAAAGTTCATTTACAGTGACTCGAGCCTTCAAAAGCTTTATTACTCTCTTTAAATAGTTTTATAATCTTATAATTGATTTTAAGTTGAATTTTTTTACACTTTTTATTAAAATATATTATAATTAAATTTCTATTTTAAAAAACATGAAGCAAAAGCTATCCATGGAAAAGAAAAGTCCATTTATAGTCACTTATACCTTTGAAAGCCTTATTACTTATGTTAAATGGTTTTATAATATCATACTTGATTTCAAGTTTAATTTTTTTATATTTTTAGTTAAAATATATTATAATTGAATGTCAGTTTCAAGAGACGTGATGCAAAAGCCATCCATTGATAAGAAAAATCCATTTATAGTCACTAAAGCCTTCGAAAGCTTTATTACTCACTTTAAATAGTTTTATAATCTCATAATTGATTTTAAGTTTCATTTTTTCACATTTTTGGTAAAAAAAATTATAATTACATATTTACATCATAAAACGTGAAAAAAAGACATTCATTAGCAAGAAAAGTCCATTTATAGTCACCCATGCATTCGAAAGCCTTATTACTCGCTTTAAATGGTTTTATAATCTCATAATTGATTTTAAGTTAAATTCTTTTATATTGTTAGTTAAAATATATTATAATTGAATGTCTTCCTTACGATACATGAGGTAAAAGCCATCCATTGGGAAGAAAAGTCCATTTACAATCACTCATGCCTTCGATAGCATCATTACTTGCTTTAAATGATTTTGTAATCTCATAATTGATTTTAAGTTCAATTTTGTTACATTTTTAGTTAAAATATATTCTAACTGAATGTGTGCCTCGGTAAACATGAAGCAAAAGCCATCTATTGTCAAGAAAAGTACATTTATAGTCACTCAAGCCTTCAAAAGCCTTATTACTCGCTTTAAATGGCCTTATAAACTCATAATTGATTTGAAGGTGAATTTTTTACTTTTTTAGTTAGAACAGATAGTATTTGAATGTTTGTAGTGGGAAACGTGATTAAAAAGCTATTCATTGGTAAGAAAAGTCCATTTATAGTCACTCATGCCTTCGAAAGCCTTATTACTTGCTTTAAATGGTTTTATAATCTCATAATTGATTTTAAGTCAAACTTTTATTATATTTTTATTAAAATATATTATAATTGAATGTCTGCTTTAGGGAAAGCAAAGCAAAAGCCATCCATTGAAAAGAAAAGTACATTTATAGTCTCTCATATCTTCGAAAGCCATATTACTCGCTTTAAATAGTTTTATAGTCTCATAATTGATTTTAAGTTAAAAGTTTTTATATTTTTAGTTAAAATATGTAATAACTGAATGTCTGTCTTGAGAAACTACGAAGAAAATGCCATTTATTGGTATGAAAAGTTTATTTTTAGTTACCCATGCCTTCGAAAGTCTTATTACTAGCTTTAAATTGCTTTATAATCTCATAATTGATTTTAAGTTTCATTTTTTTGCATTTTTAGTTAAAATATATTATAATTGAATGTCTACTTTAAGAAACATGATGCAAAAGCCATCCATTGACAAGAAAAGTCCATTTATAGTTACTTAAGCCTTCAATAGCTTTATTACTCGCTTTAAATGTTTTATAATCTCATAATTGATTTTAAGTTGAATTTTTTCACATTTTTGATGAAAACAGAATATAATTGAATGTCTGCCTCAAGAAACGTGAAGAAAAAGTCATTCATTAGCATGCCTTCGAAAGCCTTATTACTTGCTTTAAATGGTTTCACAATCTCATAATTTATTTTAAGTTGAATTCTTTGATACTGTTGGTTAAAATAGATTATAATTGAATATCTCACTAAAGATACATGAAGCAAAAGCCATCCATTGGGAAGAAATATCTATTTATTGTCACTCATGCCTTCGAAAGCATCATTACTCACTTTAAATGGTTTTATAATCTCATAATTTATTTAAGTCCAATTTTGCTACATTTTTATTAAAATATATTCTAACTGAATGTGTGCCTTAAGAAATATGTGGCAAAAGCCATTCATTAACAAGAAAAGTCCATTTATAGTCACTAAAGCCTTCGAAAGCCTTATTACTCGCT
>NW_018401693.1:1364-1502 GCF_002168275.2 Theobroma umbraticum | reverse complement strand
CTTAAAATCAATTTTGAGAATATAAAACTATTTAAAGTGATTAATTAGGCTTTGGAAGCAATGGGTGACTATAAATAGACTTTGCTTGCCAATGAATACTTTTTTCTTCATGTTTCTCAAGGTAGACATTCAATTCTA